>NC_134444.1:1649749-1780663 GCF_030867145.1 Opisthocomus hoazin
GGGGCAAGACAAGCAAGCAGCCCCAGTCTCTGTGCCTCGGTGCGAGCAGTGCCATGGGCAGATGAGGCTGAGCAACAGCTTTCCAGGCTAGCTCTTTCTGCCTGCCAGCTATCTGCAGACGTTCGCATTTTCAGAGCAGGGCTGCCGGAGGCCCCCTGCACGGACCCCCAAAGCTACGTTTGAAGTTTGAGGGGGCAAGACAAGCAAGCAGCCCCAGTCTCTGTGCCTCTGTGCGAGCAGTGCCATGGGCAGATGAGGCTGAGCAACAGCTTTCCAGGCTAGCTCTTTCTGCCTGCCAGCTATCTGCAGACGTTCGCATTTTCAGAGCAGGGCTGCCGGAGGCCCCCTGCACGGACCCCCAAAGCTACGTTTGAAGTTTGAGGGGGCAAGACAAGCAAGCAGCCCCAGTCTCTGTGCCTCGGTGCGAGCAGTGCCATGGGCAGATGAGGCTGAGCAACAGCTTTCCAGGCTAGCTCTTTCTGCCTGCCAGCTATCTGCAGACGTTCGCATTTTCAGAGCAGGGCTGCCGGAGGACCCCTGCACGGACCCCCAAAGCTACGTTTGAAGTTTGAGGGGGCAAGACAAGCAAGCAGCCCCAGTCTCTGTGCCTCGGTGCGAGCAGTGCCATGGGCAGATGAGGCTGAGCAACAGCTTTCCAGGCTAGCTCTTTCTGGCTGCCAGCTATCTACAGACGTTCGTGTTTTCACAGCAGGGCTGCCGGAGGCCCCCTGCACAGACCCCCAAAGCTACGTTTGAAGTTTCAGGGGGCAAGACAAGCAAGCAGCCCCAGTCTCTGTGCCTCTGTGCGAGCAGTGCCATGGGCAGATGAGGCTGAGCAACAGCTTTCCAGGCTAGCTCTTTCTGCCTGCCAGCTATCTGCAGACGTTCGCATTTTCAGAGCAGGGCTGCCGGAGGCCCCCTGCACGGACCCCCAAAGCTACATTTGAAGTTTGAGGGGGCAAGACAAGCAAGCAGCCCCAGTCTCCGTGCCTCGGTGCGATCAGTGCCATGGGCAGATGAGGCTGAGCAACAGCTTTCCAGGCTAGCTCTTTTTGTCTGCGAGCTATCTGCAGACGTTCGCATGTTCAGGCAGGGCTGCCGGAGGCCCCCTGCACGGAGCACCTAAGCTACGTTTGAAGTTTGAGGGGGCAAGACAAGCAAGCAGCCCCAGTCTCTGTGCCTCGGTGCGAGCAGGGCCATGGGCAGATGAGGCTGAGCAACAGCTTTCCAGGCTAGCTCTTTCTGCCTGCCAGCTATCTGCAGACGTTCGCATTTTGGGAGCAGGGCTGCCGGAGGACCCCTGCACGGACCCCCAAAGCTACGTTTGAAGTTTGAGGGGGCAAGACAAGCAAGCAGCCCCAGTCTCTGTGCCTCGGTGCGAGCAGTGCCATGGGCAGATGAGGCTGAGCAACAGCTTTCCAGGCTAGCTCTTTCTGCCTGCCAGCTATCTGCAGACGTTCGCATTTTCAGAGCAGGGCTGCCGGAGGCCCCCTGCACGGACCCCCAAAGCTACGTTTGAAGTTTGAGGGGGCAAGACAAGCAAGCAGCCCCAGTCTCTGTGCCTCTGTGCGAGCAGTGCCATGGGCAGATGAGGCTGAGCAACAGCTTTCCAGGCTAGCTCTTTCTGCCTGCCAGCTATCTGCAGACGTTCGCATTTTCAGAGCAGGGCTGCCGGAGGCCCCCTGCACGGACCCCCAAAGCTACGTTTGAAGTTTGAGGGGGCAAGACAAGCAAGCAGCCCCAGTCTCTGTGCCTCGGTGCGAGCAGTGCCATGGGCAGATGAGGCTGAGCAACAGCTTTCCAGGCTAGCTCTTTCTGCCTGCCAGCTATCTGCAGACGTTCGCATTTTCAGAGCAGGGCTGCCGGAGGACCCCTGCACGGACCCCCAAAGCTACGTTTGAAGTTTGAGGGGGCAAGACAAGCAAGCAGCCCCAGTCTCTGTGCCTCGGTGCGAGCAGTGCCATGGGCAGATGAGGCTGAGCAACAGCTTTCCAGGCTAGCTCTTTCTGGCTGCCAGCTATCTACAGACGTTCGTGTTTTCACAGCAGGGCTGCCGGAGGCCCCCTGCACAGACCCCCAAAGCTACGTTTGAAGTTTCAGGGGGCAAGACAAGCAAGCAGCCCCAGTCTCTGTGCCTCTGTGCGAGCAGTGCCATGGGCAGATGAGGCTGAGCAACAGCTTTCCAGGCTAGCTCTTTCTGCCTGCCAGCTATCTGCAGACGTTCGCATTTTCAGAGCAGGGCTGCCGGAGGCCCCCTGCACGGACCCCCAAAGCTACATTTGAAGTTTGAGGGGGCAAGACAAGCAAGCAGCCCCAGTCTCCGTGCCTCGGTGCGATCAGTGCCATGGGCAGATGAGGCTGAGCAACAGCTTTCCAGGCTAGCTCTTTTTGTCTGCGAGCTATCTGCAGACGTTCGCATGTTCAGGCAGGGCTGCCGGAGGCCCCCTGCACGGAGCACCTAAGCTACGTTTGAAGTTTGAGGGGGCAAGACAAGCAAGCAGCCCCAGTCTCTGTGCCTCGGTGCGAGCAGGGCCATGGGCAGATGAGGCTGAGCAACAGCTTTCTAGGCTAGCTCTTTTTGTCTGCGAGCTATCTGCAGACGTTCGCATTTTCAGGCAAAGCTGCCGGAGGCCCCCTGCACGGACCACCTAAGCTACGTTTGAAGTTTGAGGGGGCAAGACAAGCAAGCAGCCCCAGTCTCTGTGCCTCTGTGCGAGCAGTGCCATGGGCAGATGAGGCTGAGCAACAGCTTTCCAGGCTAGCTCTTTCTGCCTACCAGCTATCTGCAGACGTTCGCATTTTGGGAGCAGGGCTGCTGGAGGACCCCTGCACGGACCCCCAAAGCTACGTTTGAAGTTTGAGGGGGCAAGACAAGCAAGCAGCCCCAGTCTCTGTGCCTCTGTGCGAGCAGTGCCATGGGCAGATGAGGCTGAGCAACAGCTTTTCAGGCTAGCTCTTTCTGCCTGCCAGCTATCTGCAGACGTTCGCATTTTCAGAGCAGGGCTGCCGGAGCCCCCCTGCACGGACCCCCAAAGCTACGTTTGAAGTTTGAGGGGGCAAGACAAGCAAGCAGCCCCAGTCTCTGTGCCTCTGTGCGAGCAGTGCCATGGGCAGATGAGGCTGAGCAACAGCTTTCCAGGCTAGCTCTTTCTGCCTGCCAGCTATCTGCAGACGTTCGCGTTTTCAGAGCAGGGCTGCCGGAGGCCCCCTGCACGGACCCCCAAAGCTACATTTGAAGTTTGAGGGGGCAAGACAAGCAAGCAGCCCCAGTCTCTGTGCCTCTGTGCGAGCAGTGCCATGGGCAGATGAGGCTGAGCAACAGCTTTCCAGGCTAGCTCTTTCTGGCTGCCAGCTATCTGCAGACGTTCGCATTTTCAGAGCAGGGCTGCCGGAGGCCCCCTGCACGGACCCCAAAAGCTACGTTTGAAGTTTGAGGGGGCAAGACAAGCAAGCAGCCCCAGTCTCTGTGCCTCTGTGCGAGCAGGGCCATGGGCAGATGAGGCTGAGCAACAGCTTTCCAGGCTAGCTCTTTCTGCCTGCGAGCTATCTGCAGACGTTTCCATTTTCAGAGCAGGGCTGCCGGAGGCGCCCGGCACGGACCACCTAAGAGACGTTGGAAGTTTGAGGTGGCAAGACAAGCAAGCAGCCCCGGTCTTTGTGCCTCTGTGCGATCAGTGCCATGGGCAGATGAGGCTGAGCAACAGCTTTCCAGGCTAGCTCTTTCTGCCTGCCAGCTATCTGCAGATGTTCGCATTTTCAGAGCAGGGCTGCCGCAGGCCCCCTGCACGGACCCCCAAAGCTACGTTTGAAGTTTGAGGGGGCAAGACAAGCAAGCAGTCCCAGTCTCTGTGCCTCTGTGCGAGCAGTGCCATGGGCACATGAGGCTGAGCAACAGCTTTCCAGGCTAGCTCTTTCTGCCTGCCAGCTATCTGCAGACGTTCGCGTTTTCAGAGCAGGGCTGCCGCAGGCCCCCTGCACGGACCCCCAAAGCTACATTTGAAGTTTGAGGGGGCAAGACAAGCAAGCAGCCCCAGTCTCTGTGCCTCTGTGCGAGCAGTGCCATGGGCAGATGAGGCTGAGCAACAGCTTTCCAGGCTAGCTCTTTCTGCCTGCGAGCTATCTGCAGACGTTCACATTTTCAGAGCAGGGCTGCCGGAGGCCCCCTGCACGGACCCCCAAAGCTACGTTTGAAGTTTGAGGGGGCAAGACAAGCAAGCAGCCCCATTCTCTGTGCCTCTGTGCGAGCAGGGCCATGGGCAGATGAGGCTGAGCAACAGCTTTCCAGGCTAGCTCTTTCTGCCTGCGAGCTATCTGCAGACGTTTCCATTTTCAGAGCAGGGCTGCCGGAGGCGCCCGGCACGGACCACCTAAGATACGTTGGAAGTTTGAGGTGGCAAGACAAGCAAGCAGCCCCGGTCTTTGTGCCTCGGTGCGAGCAGTGCCATGGGCAGATGAGGCTGAGCAACAGCTTTCCAGGCTAGCTCTTTCTGTCTGCAAGCTATCTGCAGACGTTCGCATTTTCAGAGCAGGGCTGCCGGAGGCCCCCTGCACGGACCCCCAAAGCTACGTTTGAAGTTTGAGGGGGCAAGACAAACAAGCAGCCCCAGTCTCTGTGCCTCGGCGCGAGCAGTGCCATGGGCAGATGAGGCTGAGCAACAGCTTTCCAGGCTAGCTCTTTCTGCCTGCCAGCTATCTGCAGACGTTCGCATTTTCAGAGCAGGGCTGCCGGAGGCCCCCTGCACGGACCCCCAAAGCTACGTTTGAAGTTTGAGGGGGCAAGACAAGCAAGCAGCCCCAGTCTCTGTGCCTCGGTGCGAGCAGTGCCATGGGCAGATGAGGCTGAGCAACAGCTTTCCAGGCTAGCTCTTTCTGCCTGCCAGCTATCTGCAGACGTTCGCATTTTCAGAGCAGGGCTGACGGAGCCCCCCTGCACGGACCCCCAAAGCTACGTTTGAAGTTTGAGGGGGCAAGACAAGCAAGCAGTCCCAGTCTCTGTGCCTCTGTGCGAGCAGTGCCATGGGCAGATGAGGCTGAGCAACAGCTTTCCAGGCTAGCTCTTTCTGCCTGCCAGCTATCTGCAGACGTTCGCATTTTGGGAGCAGGGCTGCCGGAGGACCCCTGCACGGACCCCCAAAGCTACGTTTGAAGTTTGAGGGGGCAAGACAAGCAAGCAGCCCCAGTCTCTGTGCCTCGGTGCGAGCAGTGCCATGGGCAGATGAGGCTGAGCAACAGCTTTCCAGGCTAGCTCTTTCTGCCTGCCAGCTATCTGCAGACGTTCGCATTTTCAGAGCAGGGCTGCCGCAGGCCCCCTGCACGGACCCCCAAAGCTACGTTTGAAGTTTGAGGGGGCAAGACAAGCAAGCAGCCCCAGTCTCTGTGCCTCTGTGCGAGCAGTGCCATGGGCAGATGAGGCTGAGCAACAGCTTTCCAGGCTACCTCTTTCTGCCTGCCAGCTATCTGCAGACGTTCGCATTTTCAGAGCAGGGCTGCCGGAGGCCCCCTGCACGGACCCCCAAAGCTACGTTTGAAGTTTGAGGGGGCAAGACAAGCAAGCAGCCCCAGTCTCTGTGCCTCTGTGCGAGCAGTGCCATGGGCAGATGAGGCTGAGCAACAGCTTTCCAGGCTAGCTCTTTCTGCCTGCCAGCTATCTGCAGACGTTCGCATTTTCAGAGCAGGGCTGCCGGAGCCCCCCTGCACGGACCCCCAAAGCTACGTTTGAAGTTTGAGGGGGCAAGACAAGCAAGCAGCCCCAGTCTCTGTGCCTCTGTGCGAGCAGTGCCATGGGCAGATGAGGCTGAGCAACAGCTTTCCAGGCTAGCTCTTTCTGCCTGCCAGCTATCTGCAGACGTTCGCGTTTTCAGAGCAGGGCTGCCGCAGGCCCCCTGCACGGACCCCCAAAGCTACATTTGAAGTTTGAGGGGGCAAGACAAGCAAGCAGCCCCAGTCTCTGTGCCTCTGTGCGAGCAGTGCCATGGGCAGATGAGGCTGAGCAACAGCTTTCCAGGCTAGCTCTTTCTGCCTGCGAGCTATCTGCAGACGTTCGCATTTTCAGAGCAGGGCTGCCGGAGGCCCCCTGCACGGACCCCCAAAGCTACGTTTGAAGTTTGAGGGGGCAAGACAAGCAAGCAGCCCCAGTCTCTGTGCCTCTGTGCGAGCAGGGCCATGGGCAGATGAGGCTGAGCAACAGCTTTCCAGGCTAGCTCTTTCTGCCTGCCAGCTATCTGCAGACGTTTCCATTTTCAGAGCAGGGCTGCCGGAGGCGCCCGGCACGGACCACCTAAGATACGTTGGAAGTTTGAGGTGGCAAGACAAGCAAGCAGCCCCGGTCTTTGTGCCTCGGTGCGAGCAGTGCCATGGGCAGATGAGGCTGAGCAACAGCTTTCCAGGCTAGCTCTTTCTGTCTGCAAGCTATCTGCAGACGTTCGCATTTTCAGAGCAGGGCTGCCGGAGGCCCCCTGCACGGACCCCCAAAGCTACGTTTGAAGTTTGAGGGGGCAAGACAAACAAGCAGCCCCAGTCTCTGTGCCTCTGTGCGATCAGTGCCATGGGCAGATGAGGCTGAGCAACAGCTTTCCAGGCTAGCTCTTTCTGCCTGCCAGCTATCTGCAGATGTTCGCATTTTCAGAGCAGGGCTGCCGCAGGCCCCCTGCACGGACCCCCAAAGCTACGTTTGAAGTTTGAGGGGGCAAGACAAGCAAGCAGTCCCAGTCTCTGTGCCTCGGCGCGAGCAGTGCCATGGGCAGATGAGGCTGAGCAACAGCTTTCCAGGCTAGTTCTTTCTGCCTGTGAGCTATCTGCAGACGTTCGCATTTTGGGAGCAGAGCTGCCGGAGGCCCCCTGCACGGACCCCCAAAGCTACGTTTGAAGTTTGAGGGGGCAAGACAAGCAAGCAGCCCCAGTCTCTGTGCCTCGGTGCGAGCAGTGCCATGGGCAGATGAGGCTGAGCAACAGCTTTCCAGGCTAGCTCTTTCTGCCTGCCAGCTATCTGCAGACGTTCGCATTTTCAGAGCAGGGCTGACGGAGCCCCCCTGCACGGACCCCCAAAGCTACGTTTGAAGTTTGAGGGGGCAAGACAAGCAAGCAGTCCCAGTCTCTGTGCCTCTGTGCGAGCAGTGCCATGGGCAGATGAGGCTGAGCAACAGCTTTCCAGGCTAGCTCTTTCTGCCTGCCAGCTATCTGCAGACGTTCGCATTTTGGGAGCAGGGCTGCCGGAGGACCCCTGCACGGACCCCCAAAGCTACGTTTGAAGTTTGAGGGGGCAAGACAAGCAAGCAGCCCCAGTCTCTGTGCCTCGGTGCGAGCAGTGCCATGGGCAGATGAGGCTGAGCAACAGCTTTCCAGGCTAGCTCTTTCTGCCTGCCAGCTATCTGCAGACGTTCGCATTTTCAGAGCAGGGCTGCCGGAGGCCCCCTGCACGGACCCCCAAAGCTACGTTTGAAGTTTGAGGGGGCAAGACAAGCAAGCAGCCCCAGTCTCTGTGCCTCTGTGCGAGCAGTGCCATGGGCAGATGAGGCTGAGCAACAGCTTTCCAGGCTAGCTCTTTCTGCCTGCCAGCTATCTGCAGACGTCCGCATTTTCAGAGCAGGGCTGCCGGAGGCCCCCTGCACGGACCCCCAAAGCTACGTTTGAAGTTTGAGGGGGCAAGACAAGCAAGCAGCCCCAGTCTCTGTGCCTCTGTGCGAGCAGTGCCATGGGCAGATGAGGCTGAGCAACAGCTTTCCAGGCTAGCTCTTTCTGCCTGCCAGCTATCTGCAGACGTTCGCATTTTCAGAGCAGGGCTGCCGGAGGCCCCCTACACGGACCCCCAAAGCTACGTTTGAAGTTTGAGGGGGCAAGACAAGTAAGCAGCCCCAGTCTCTGTGCCTCTGTGCGAGCAGTGCCATGGGCAGATGAGGCTGAGCAACAGCTTTCCAGGCTAGCTCTTTCTGGCTGCCAGCTATCTACAGACGTTCGTGTTTTCACAGCAGGGCTGCCGGAGGCCCCCTGCACAGACCCCCAAAGCTACGTTTGAAGTTTCAGGGGGCAAGACAAGCAAGCAGCCCCAGTCTCTGTGCCTCTGTGCGAGCAGTGCCATGGGCAGATGAGGCTGAGCAACAGCTTTCCAGGCTAGCTCTTTCTGCCTGCCAGCTATCTGCAGACGTTCGCATTTTCAGAGCAGGGCTGCCGGAGGCCCCCTGCACGGACCCCCAAAGCTACATTTGAAGTTTGAGGGGGCAAGACAAGCAAGCAGCCCCAGTCTCCGTGCCTCGGTGCGAGCAGTGCCATGGGCAGATGAGGCTGAGCAACAGCTTTCCAGGCTAGCTCTTTTTGTCTGCGAGCTATCTGCAGACGTTCGCATGTTCAGGCAGGGCTGCCGGAGGCCCCCTGCACGGACCACCTAAGCTACGTTTGAAGTTTGAGGGGGCAAGACAAGCAAGCAGCCCCAGTCTCTGTGCCTCGGTGCGAGCAGGGCCATGGGCAGATGAGGCTGAGCAACAGCTTTCTAGGCTAGCTCTTTTTGTCTGCGAGCTATCTGCAGACGTTCGCATTTTCAGGCAAAGCTGCCGGAGGCCCCCTGCACGGACCACCTAAGCTACGTTTGAAGTTTGAGGGGGCAAGACAAGCAAGCAGCCCCAGTCTCTGTGCCTCTGTGCGAGCAGTGCCATGGGCAGATGAGGCTGAGCAACAGCTTTCCAGGCTAGCTCTTTCTGCCTGCCAGCTATCTGCAGACGTTCGCGTTTTGGGAGCAGGGCTGCTGGAGGACCCCTGCACGGACCCCCAAAGTTACGTTTGAAGTTTGAGGGGGCAAGACAAGCAAGCAGCCCCAGTCTCTGTGCCTCTGTGCGAGCAGTGCCATGGGCAGATGAGGCTGAGCAACAGCTTTCCAGGCTAGCTCTTTCTGCCTGCCAGCTATCTGCAGACGTTCGCATTTTCAGAGCAGGGCTGCCGGAGCCCCCCTGCACGGACCCCCAAAGCTACGTTTGAAGTTTGAGGGGGCAAGACAAGCAAGCAGCCCCAGTCTCTGTGCCTCTGTGCGAGCAGTGCCATGGGCAGATGAGGCTGAGCAACAGCTTTCCAGGCTAGCTCTTTCTGCCTGCCAGCTATCTGCAGACGTTCGCGTTTTCAGAGCAGGGCTGCCGGAGGCCCCCTGCACGGACCCCCAAAGCTACATTTGAAGTTTGAGGGGGCAAGACAAGCAAGCAGCCCCAGTCTCTGTGCCTCGGTGCGAGCAGTGCCATGGGCAGATGAGGCTGAGCAACAGCTTTCCAGGCTAGCTCTTTCTGCCTGCCAGCTATCTGCAGACGTTCGCATTTTCAGAGCAGGGCTGCCGGAGGCCCCCTGCACGGACCCCCAAAGCTACGTTTGAAGTTTGAGGGGGCAAGACAAGCAAGCAGCCCCAGTCTCTGTGCCTCTGTGCGAGCAGTGCCATGGGCAGATGAGGCTGAGCAACAGCTTTCCAGGCTAGCTCTTTCTGCCTGCCAGCTATCTGCAGACGTTCGCATTTTCAGAGCAGGGCTGCCGGAGGCCCCCTGCACGGACCCCCAAAGCTACGTTTGAAGTTTGAGGGGGCAAGACAAGCAAGCAGCCCCAGTCTCTGTGCCTCGGTGCGAGCAGTGCCATGGGCAGATGAGGCTGAGCAACAGCTTTCCAGGCTAGCTCTTTCTGCCTGCCAGCTATCTGCAGACGTTCGCATTTTCAGAGCAGGGCTGCCGGAGGACCCCTGCACGGACCCCCAAAGCTACGTTTGAAGTTTGAGGGGGCAAGACAAGCAAGCAGCCCCAGTCTCTGTGCCTCGGTGCGAGCAGTGCCATGGGCAGATGAGGCTGAGCAACAGCTTTCCAGGCTAGCTCTTTCTGGCTGCCAGCTATCTACAGACGTTCGTGTTTTCACAGCAGGGCTGCCGGAGGCCCCCTGCACAGACCCCCAAAGCTACGTTTGAAGTTTCAGGGGGCAAGACAAGCAAGCAGCCCCAGTCTCTGTGCCTCTGTGCGAGCAGTGCCATGGGCAGATGAGGCTGAGCAACAGCTTTCCAGGCTAGCTCTTTCTGCCTGCCAGCTATCTGCAGACGTTCGCATTTTCAGAGCAGGGCTGCCGGAGGCCCCCTGCACGGACCCCCAAAGCTACATTTGAAGTTTGAGGGGGCAAGACAAGCAAGCAGCCCCAGTCTCCGTGCCTCGGTGCGATCAGTGCCATGGGCAGATGAGGCTGAGCAACAGCTTTCCAGGCTAGCTCTTTTTGTCTGCGAGCTATCTGCAGACGTTCGCATGTTCAGGCAGGGCTGCCGGAGGCCCCCTGCACGGAGCACCTAAGCTACGTTTGAAGTTTGAGGGGGCAAGACAAGCAAGCAGCCCCAGTCTCTGTGCCTCGGTGCGAGCAGGGCCATGGGCAGATGAGGCTGAGCAACAGCTTTCTAGGCTAGCTCTTTTTGTCTGCGAGCTATCTGCAGACGTTCGCATTTTCAGGCAAAGCTGCCGGAGGCCCCCTGCACGGACCACCTAAGCTACGTTTGAAGTTTGAGGGGGCAAGACAAGCAAGCAGCCCCAGTCTCTGTGCCTCTGTGCGAGCAGTGCCATGGGCAGATGAGGCTGAGCAACAGCTTTCCAGGCTAGCTCTTTCTGCCTACCAGCTATCTGCAGACGTTCGCATTTTGGGAGCAGGGCTGCTGGAGGACCCCTGCACGGACCCCCAAAGCTACGTTTGAAGTTTGAGGGGGCAAGACAAGCAAGCAGCCCCAGTCTCTGTGCCTCTGTGCGAGCAGTGCCATGGGCAGATGAGGCTGAGCAACAGCTTTTCAGGCTAGCTCTTTCTGCCTGCCAGCTATCTGCAGACGTTCGCATTTTCAGAGCAGGGCTGCCGGAGCCCCCCTGCACGGACCCCCAAAGCTACGTTTGAAGTTTGAGGGGGCAAGACAAGCAAGCAGCCCCAGTCTCTGTGCCTCTGTGCGAGCAGTGCCATGGGCAGATGAGGCTGAGCAACAGCTTTCCAGGCTAGCTCTTTCTGCCTGCCAGCTATCTGCAGACGTTCGCGTTTTCAGAGCAGGGCTGCCGGAGGCCCCCTGCACGGACCCCCAAAGCTACATTTGAAGTTTGAGGGGGCAAGACAAGCAAGCAGCCCCAGTCTCTGTGCCTCTGTGCGAGCAGTGCCATGGGCAGATGAGGCTGAGCAACAGCTTTCCAGGCTAGCTCTTTCTGGCTGCCAGCTATCTGCAGACGTTCGCATTTTCAGAGCAGGGCTGCCGGAGGCCCCCTGCACGGACCCCAAAAGCTACGTTTGAAGTTTGAGGGGGCAAGACAAGCAAGCAGCCCCAGTCTCTGTGCCTCTGTGCGAGCAGGGCCATGGGCAGATGAGGCTGAGCAACAGCTTTCCAGGCTAGCTCTTTCTGCCTGCGAGCTATCTGCAGACGTTTCCATTTTCAGAGCAGGGCTGCCGGAGGCGCCCGGCACGGACCACCTAAGAGACGTTGGAAGTTTGAGGTGGCAAGACAAGCAAGCAGCCCCGGTCTTTGTGCCTCTGTGCGATCAGTGCCATGGGCAGATGAGGCTGAGCAACAGCTTTCCAGGCTAGCTCTTTCTGCCTGCCAGCTATCTGCAGATGTTCGCATTTTCAGAGCAGGGCTGCCGCAGGCCCCCTGCACGGACCCCCAAAGCTACGTTTGAAGTTTGAGGGGGCAAGACAAGCAAGCAGTCCCAGTCTCTGTGCCTCTGTGCGAGCAGTGCCATGGGCACATGAGGCTGAGCAACAGCTTTCCAGGCTAGCTCTTTCTGCCTGCCAGCTATCTGCAGACGTTCGCGTTTTCAGAGCAGGGCTGCCGCAGGCCCCCTGCACGGACCCCCAAAGCTACATTTGAAGTTTGAGGGGGCAAGACAAGCAAGCAGCCCCAGTCTCTGTGCCTCTGTGCGAGCAGTGCCATGGGCAGATGAGGCTGAGCAACAGCTTTCCAGGCTAGCTCTTTCTGCCTGCGAGCTATCTGCAGACGTTCACATTTTCAGAGCAGGGCTGCCGGAGGCCCCCTGCACGGACCCCCAAAGCTACGTTTGAAGTTTGAGGGGGCAAGACAAGCAAGCAGCCCCATTCTCTGTGCCTCTGTGCGAGCAGGGCCATGGGCAGATGAGGCTGAGCAACAGCTTTCCAGGCTAGCTCTTTCTGCCTGCGAGCTATCTGCAGACGTTTCCATTTTCAGAGCAGGGCTGCCGGAGGCGCCCGGCACGGACCACCTAAGATACGTTGGAAGTTTGAGGTGGCAAGACAAGCAAGCAGCCCCGGTCTTTGTGCCTCGGTGCGAGCAGTGCCATGGGCAGATGAGGCTGAGCAACAGCTTTCCAGGCTAGCTCTTTCTGTCTGCAAGCTATCTGCAGACGTTCGCATTTTCAGAGCAGGGCTGCCGGAGGCCCCCTGCACGGACCCCCAAAGCTACGTTTGAAGTTTGAGGGGGCAAGACAAACAAGCAGCCCCAGTCTCTGTGCCTCGGCGCGAGCAGTGCCATGGGCAGATGAGGCTGAGCAACAGCTTTCCAGGCTAGCTCTTTCTGCCTGCCAGCTATCTGCAGACGTTCGCATTTTCAGAGCAGGGCTGCCGGAGGCCCCCTGCACGGACCCCCAAAGCTACGTTTGAAGTTTGAGGGGGCAAGACAAGCAAGCAGCCCCAGTCTCTGTGCCTCGGTGCGAGCAGTGCCATGGGCAGATGAGGCTGAGCAACAGCTTTCCAGGCTAGCTCTTTCTGCCTGCCAGCTATCTGCAGACGTTCGCATTTTCAGAGCAGGGCTGACGGAGCCCCCCTGCACGGACCCCCAAAGCTACGTTTGAAGTTTGAGGGGGCAAGACAAGCAAGCAGTCCCAGTCTCTGTGCCTCTGTGCGAGCAGTGCCATGGGCAGATGAGGCTGAGCAACAGCTTTCCAGGCTAGCTCTTTCTGCCTGCCAGCTATCTGCAGACGTTCGCATTTTGGGAGCAGGGCTGCCGGAGGACCCCTGCACGGACCCCCAAAGCTACGTTTGAAGTTTGAGGGGGCAAGACAAGCAAGCAGCCCCAGTCTCTGTGCCTCGGTGCGAGCAGTGCCATGGGCAGATGAGGCTGAGCAACAGCTTTCCAGGCTAGCTCTTTCTGCCTGCCAGCTATCTGCAGACGTTCGCATTTTCAGAGCAGGGCTGCCGCAGGCCCCCTGCACGGACCCCCAAAGCTACGTTTGAAGTTTGAGGGGGCAAGACAAGCAAGCAGCCCCAGTCTCTGTGCCTCTGTGCGAGCAGTGCCATGGGCAGATGAGGCTGAGCAACAGCTTTCCAGGCTACCTCTTTCTGCCTGCCAGCTATCTGCAGACGTTCGCATTTTCAGAGCAGGGCTGCCGGAGGCCCCCTGCACGGACCCCCAAAGCTACGTTTGAAGTTTGAGGGGGCAAGACAAGCAAGCAGCCCCAGTCTCTGTGCCTCTGTGCGAGCAGTGCCATGGGCAGATGAGGCTGAGCAACAGCTTTCCAGGCTAGCTCTTTCTGCCTGCCAGCTATCTGCAGACGTTCGCATTTTCAGAGCAGGGCTGCCGGAGCCCCCCTGCACGGACCCCCAAAGCTACGTTTGAAGTTTGAGGGGGCAAGACAAGCAAGCAGCCCCAGTCTCTGTGCCTCTGTGCGAGCAGTGCCATGGGCAGATGAGGCTGAGCAACAGCTTTCCAGGCTAGCTCTTTCTGCCTGCCAGCTATCTGCAGACGTTCGCGTTTTCAGAGCAGGGCTGCCGCAGGCCCCCTGCACGGACCCCCAAAGCTACATTTGAAGTTTGAGGGGGCAAGACAAGCAAGCAGCCCCAGTCTCTGTGCCTCTGTGCGAGCAGTGCCATGGGCAGATGAGGCTGAGCAACAGCTTTCCAGGCTAGCTCTTTCTGCCTGCGAGCTATCTGCAGACGTTCGCATTTTCAGAGCAGGGCTGCCGGAGGCCCCCTGCACGGACCCCCAAAGCTACGTTTGAAGTTTGAGGGGGCAAGACAAGCAAGCAGCCCCAGTCTCTGTGCCTCTGTGCGAGCAGGGCCATGGGCAGATGAGGCTGAGCAACAGCTTTCCAGGCTAGCTCTTTCTGCCTGCCAGCTATCTGCAGACGTTTCCATTTTCAGAGCAGGGCTGCCGGAGGCGCCCGGCACGGACCACCTAAGATACGTTGGAAGTTTGAGGTGGCAAGACAAGCAAGCAGCCCCGGTCTTTGTGCCTCGGTGCGAGCAGTGCCATGGGCAGATGAGGCTGAGCAACAGCTTTCCAGGCTAGCTCTTTCTGTCTGCAAGCTATCTGCAGACGTTCGCATTTTCAGAGCAGGGCTGCCGGAGGCCCCCTGCACGGACCCCCAAAGCTACGTTTGAAGTTTGAGGGGGCAAGACAAACAAGCAGCCCCAGTCTCTGTGCCTCTGTGCGATCAGTGCCATGGGCAGATGAGGCTGAGCAACAGCTTTCCAGGCTAGCTCTTTCTGCCTGCCAGCTATCTGCAGATGTTCGCATTTTCAGAGCAGGGCTGCCGCAGGCCCCCTGCACGGACCCCCAAAGCTACGTTTGAAGTTTGAGGGGGCAAGACAAGCAAGCAGTCCCAGTCTCTGTGCCTCGGCGCGAGCAGTGCCATGGGCAGATGAGGCTGAGCAACAGCTTTCCAGGCTAGTTCTTTCTGCCTGTGAGCTATCTGCAGACGTTCGCATTTTGGGAGCAGAGCTGCCGGAGGCCCCCTGCACGGACCCCCAAAGCTACGTTTGAAGTTTGAGGGGGCAAGACAAGCAAGCAGCCCCAGTCTCTGTGCCTCGGTGCGAGCAGTGCCATGGGCAGATGAGGCTGAGCAACAGCTTTCCAGGCTAGCTCTTTCTGCCTGCCAGCTATCTGCAGACGTTCGCATTTTCAGAGCAGGGCTGACGGAGCCCCCCTGCACGGACCCCCAAAGCTACGTTTGAAGTTTGAGGGGGCAAGACAAGCAAGCAGTCCCAGTCTCTGTGCCTCTGTGCGAGCAGTGCCATGGGCAGATGAGGCTGAGCAACAGCTTTCCAGGCTAGCTCTTTCTGCCTGCCAGCTATCTGCAGACGTTCGCATTTTGGGAGCAGGGCTGCCGGAGGACCCCTGCACGGACCCCCAAAGCTACGTTTGAAGTTTGAGGGGGCAAGACAAGCAAGCAGCCCCAGTCTCTGTGCCTCGGTGCGAGCAGTGCCATGGGCAGATGAGGCTGAGCAACAGCTTTCCAGGCTAGCTCTTTCTGCCTGCCAGCTATCTGCAGACGTTCGCATTTTCAGAGCAGGGCTGCCGGAGGCCCCCTGCACGGACCCCCAAAGCTACGTTTGAAGTTTGAGGGGGCAAGACAAGCAAGCAGCCCCAGTCTCTGTGCCTCTGTGCGAGCAGTGCCATGGGCAGATGAGGCTGAGCAACAGCTTTCCAGGCTAGCTCTTTCTGCCTGCCAGCTATCTGCAGACGTCCGCATTTTCAGAGCAGGGCTGCCGGAGGCCCCCTGCACGGACCCCCAAAGCTACGTTTGAAGTTTGAGGGGGCAAGACAAGCAAGCAGCCCCAGTCTCTGTGCCTCTGTGCGAGCAGTGCCATGGGCAGATGAGGCTGAGCAACAGCTTTCCAGGCTAGCTCTTTCTGCCTGCCAGCTATCTGCAGACGTTCGCATTTTCAGAGCAGGGCTGCCGGAGGCCCCCTACACGGACCCCCAAAGCTACGTTTGAAGTTTGAGGGGGCAAGACAAGTAAGCAGCCCCAGTCTCTGTGCCTCTGTGCGAGCAGTGCCATGGGCAGATGAGGCTGAGCAACAGCTTTCCAGGCTAGCTCTTTCTGGCTGCCAGCTATCTACAGACGTTCGTGTTTTCACAGCAGGGCTGCCGGAGGCCCCCTGCACAGACCCCCAAAGCTACGTTTGAAGTTTCAGGGGGCAAGACAAGCAAGCAGCCCCAGTCTCTGTGCCTCTGTGCGAGCAGTGCCATGGGCAGATGAGGCTGAGCAACAGCTTTCCAGGCTAGCTCTTTCTGCCTGCCAGCTATCTGCAGACGTTCGCATTTTCAGAGCAGGGCTGCCGGAGGCCCCCTGCACGGACCCCCAAAGCTACATTTGAAGTTTGAGGGGGCAAGACAAGCAAGCAGCCCCAGTCTCCGTGCCTCGGTGCGAGCAGTGCCATGGGCAGATGAGGCTGAGCAACAGCTTTCCAGGCTAGCTCTTTTTGTCTGCGAGCTATCTGCAGACGTTCGCATGTTCAGGCAGGGCTGCCGGAGGCCCCCTGCACGGACCACCTAAGCTACGTTTGAAGTTTGAGGGGGCAAGACAAGCAAGCAGCCCCAGTCTCTGTGCCTCGGTGCGAGCAGGGCCATGGGCAGATGAGGCTGAGCAACAGCTTTCTAGGCTAGCTCTTTTTGTCTGCGAGCTATCTGCAGACGTTCGCATTTTCAGGCAAAGCTGCCGGAGGCCCCCTGCACGGACCACCTAAGCTACGTTTGAAGTTTGAGGGGGCAAGACAAGCAAGCAGCCCCAGTCTCTGTGCCTCTGTGCGAGCAGTGCCATGGGCAGATGAGGCTGAGCAACAGCTTTCCAGGCTAGCTCTTTCTGCCTGCCAGCTATCTGCAGACGTTCGCGTTTTGGGAGCAGGGCTGCTGGAGGACCCCTGCACGGACCCCCAAAGTTACGTTTGAAGTTTGAGGGGGCAAGACAAGCAAGCAGCCCCAGTCTCTGTGCCTCTGTGCGAGCAGTGCCATGGGCAGATGAGGCTGAGCAACAGCTTTCCAGGCTAGCTCTTTCTGCCTGCCAGCTATCTGCAGACGTTCGCATTTTCAGAGCAGGGCTGCCGGAGCCCCCCTGCACGGACCCCCAAAGCTACGTTTGAAGTTTGAGGGGGCAAGACAAGCAAGCAGCCCCAGTCTCTGTGCCTCTGTGCGAGCAGTGCCATGGGCAGATGAGGCTGAGCAACAGCTTTCCAGGCTAGCTCTTTCTGCCTGCCAGCTATCTGCAGACGTTCGCGTTTTCAGAGCAGGGCTGCCGGAGGCCCCCTGCACGGACCCCCAAAGCTACATTTGAAGTTTGAGGGGGCAAGACAAGCAAGCAGCCCCAGTCTCTGTGCCTCGGTGCGAGCAGTGCCATGGGCAGATGAGGCTGAGCAACAGCTTTCCAGGCTAGCTCTTTCTGCCTGCGAGCTATCTGCAGACGTTCGCATTTTCAGAGCAGGGCTGCCGCAGGCCCCCTGCACGGACCCCCAAAGCTACGTTTGAAGTTTGAGGGGGCAAGACAAGCAAGCAGCCCCAGTCTCTGTGCCTCTGTGCGAGCAGGGCCATGGGCAGATGAGGCTGAGCAACAGCTTTCCAGGCTAGCTCTTTCTGCCTGCGAGCTATCTGCAGACGTTTCCATTTTCAGAGCAGGGCTGCCGGAGGCGCCCGGCACGGACCACCTAAGATACGTTGGAAGTTTGAGGTGGCAAGACAAGCAAGCAGCCCCGGTCTTTGTGCCTCGGTGCGAGCAGTGCCATGGGCAGATGAGGCTGAGCAACAGCTTTCCAGGCTAGCTCTTTCTGTCTGCAAGCTATCTGCAGACGTTCGCATTTTCAGAGCAGGGCTGCCGGAGGCCCCCTGCACGGACCCCCAAAGCTACGTTTGAAGTTTGAGGGGGCAAGACAAGCAAGCAGCCCCAGTCTCTGTGCCTCTGTGCGAGCAGTGCCATGGGAAGATGAGGCGGAGCAACAGCTTTCCAGGCTAGCTCTTTCCGCCTGCCAGCTATCTGCAGACGTTCGCATTTTCAGAGCAGGACTGCGAATGGAGCCCAACAGGGACCCCCTATCCCCGCGCTTCGTTTGAGGTTTCCCGCCCTCCAATGCTGTCCTGCTCTCTGTCCCTTTCCTCTCTCTGTTATTCTTTCCTGTTCCCTGTGTCTGTTTTTTAATTCCTCCCTCTCTGTCCCTCAGCCCAGTGCTTTTTTTTCCCTTCTTCTTCTTTTCTGCCCAGCCGAGGCTTTTCCCCCTGCGTGTCTGTTCTGCTCCCCTGTCTGTTATTTTTGCCTGTCTTTCACTTTATCCTACCTCCCTGTCCCCTTTTTCTCTCTCATTATCACCTTGTCTCCCTCCCTGTCCCTGTCTTTCTCTGACAATTTGTCCTGCTCCTTGTCCTTCTCTCCATTTGCTGTTATTTCCCGTTCTTCTTCTGACCTTTCCTTCCTTCTTTTTCTATCCTACTGCCCCAGTGCCTCTTTTGCCACCGCTGTCCTGCTCCCTGGCCCTTGTTTCCTCTCACTGTTCCTCTGTCCTTCTTCCTGTCCCCGGTTTTTCTCTATCCTGCTGCCTGTCTGGTCTTTTCTTAGTGTACATCCCTGTCCAGCCGGCTCTCCCTTTTTGCCTTTCTCTCCTTCTCTGTCCTGCTTCCCGGCCCGTTCTTGTCTTCCTCTCTCTCTGTCCTCTAGCCCCTTGCTGGTTTGTGTTGGGATTCCAACCCTAACCACCCCCTTCTTCGTCTGACCCTTTCTTTGTTTCTTAGTACCTTTTTTCCTGTTGCCTGTCCTTTTTCTCTCTCTGTCAGTGTGTCCTGCACTGCGTGGGACGGGGGTGGGAGGCTGAAAAACGGTGGGAAGCTGATGGGGGGGGATTCAGGCTGGAAAGAGGTAGGAGGTTGCAGAGGGGTTGGAAGCTGAATGAAGTAGAGGCCAGAAAAATGAGAGGTGGGGGCTGACGAGGGGTGGGAGGCTGGAGGTGTGGCCAAGGAGGGGGGAGTAGAGGCCAGCAGTAAAAGGAGGCCGGGAAGGGGTGGGAGGCTGCAGAGGGGAGGGAGGCCAGAGTCAAGAGTAGAGGTCAGCAAAAAAAGGAGGCCGGGAAGGGGTGGGAGGCTGCAGAGGGGTGGGAGGCAATGGGCGAGAGTAGAGGCCAGGAAAAAAAGGAGGCCGGGAAGGGGTGGGAGGCTGCAGAGGGGAGGGAGGCAATGGGCGAGAGTAGAGGCCAGGAAGAAAAAAGGTGCCAGGAAGGGGTGGGAGGCTGCAGAGGGGTGGGAGGCCGGGGGCAAGAGTAGAGGCCAGGAAGAAAAAAGAGGCCGGGAAGGGGTGGGAGGCTGCAGAGAGGTGGGAGGCCAAGGGCGACAGTAGAGGCCAGAAAAAAAAGGAGGCCGGAAAGGGGTGGGAGGCTGCAGAGGGGTGGGAGGCCGGGGGTAAGAGTAGAGGCCAGGAAAAAAAGGAGACCGGGAAGTGGTGGGAGGCTGCAGAGGGGAGGGAGGCTGGGGGCGAGAGTAGAGGCCAGGAAAAATAGGAGGCCGGAAAAGGGTAAGAGGCTGCAGAGGGGTGGGAGGCCAAGGGCGACAGTAGAGGCCAGGAAAAAAAGGATACCGGGAAGTGGTGGGAGGCTGCAGAGGGGAGGGAGGCTGGGGGCGAGAGTAGAGGCCAGGAAAAATAGGAGGCCGGAAAAGGGTGGGAGGCTGCAGAGGGGTGGGAGGCCAGGGGCGAGAGTAGAGGCCAGAAAAAAAAGGAGGCCGGAAAGGGGTGGGAGGCTGAAGAGGGGAGGGAGGCCAGAGTCAAGAGTAGAGGTCAGCAAAAAAAGGAGGCCGGGAAGGGGTGGGAGGCTGCAGAGGGGAGGGAGGCAATGGGCGAGAGTAGAGGCCAGGAAGAAAAAAGGTGCCAGGAAGGGGTAAGAGGCTGCAGAGGGGTGGGAGGCCGGAGGCGAGAGTAGAGGCCTGGAAGAAAAAAGAGGCCGGGAAGGGGTGGGAGGCTGCAGAGTGGTGGGAGGCCAGGGGCGAGAGTAGAGGCCAGGGAAAAAAGGAGGCCGCGAAAGGGTGGGAGGCTCCAGAGGGGTGGGAGGCCGGGGGCAAGAGTAGAGGCCAGAAAAAAAAGGAGACCGGGAAGGGGTGGGAGGCTGCAGAGAGGTGGGAGGCCAAGGGCGACAGTAGAGGCCAGAAAAAAAAGGAGGCCGGAAAGGGGTGGGAGGCTGCAGAGGGGTGGGAGGCCGGGGGTAAGGGTAGAGGCCAGGAAAAAAAGGAGACCGGGAAGTGGTGGGAGGCTGCAGAGGGGAGGGAGGCAATGGGCGAGAGTAGAGGCCAGGAAAAATAGGAGGCCGGAAAAGGGTGGGAGGCTGCAGAGGGGTGGGAGGCCAGGGGCGAGAGTAGAGGCCAGAAAAAAAAGGAGGCCGGAAAGGGGTGGGAGGCTGAAGAGGGGAGGGAGGCCAGAGTCAAGAGTAGAGGTCAGCAAAAAAAGGAGGCCGGGAAGAGGTGGGAGGCTGCAGAGGGGAGGGAGGCAATGGGCGAGAGTAGAGGCCAGGAAGAAAAAAGGTGCCAGGAAGGGGTAAGAGGCTGCAGAGGGGTGGGAGGCCAAAGGCGAGAGTAGAGGCCTGGAAGAAAAAAGAGGCCGGGAAGGGGTGGGAGGCAGCAGAGTGGTGGGAGGCCAGGGGCGAGAGTAGAGGCCAGGGAAAAAAGGAGGCCGCGAAAGGGTGGGAGGCTGCAGAGGGGAGGGAGGCCGGGGGCAAGAGTAGAGGCCAGAAAAAAAAGGAGGCCGGGAAGGGGTGGGAGGCTGCAGAGAGGTGGGAGGCCAAGGGCGACAGTAGAGGCCAGAAAAAAAAGGAGGCCGGAAAGGGGTGGGAGGCTGCAGAGGGGTGGGAGGCCGGGGGTAAGGGTAGAGGCCAGGAAAAAAAGGAGACCGGGAAGTGGTGGGAGGCTGCAGAGGGGAGGGAGGCAATGGGCGAGAGTAGAGGCCAGGAAAAATAGGAGGCCGGAAAAGGGTGGGAGGCTGCAGAGGGGTGGGAGGCCAGGGGCGAGAGTAGAGGCCAGAAAAAAAAGGAGGCTGGAAAGGGGTGGGAGGCTGCAGAGGGGTGGGAGGCCGGGGGTAAGAGTAGAGGCCAGGAAAAAAAGGAGGCCGGGAAGGGGTGGGAGGCTGCAGAGGGGTGGGAGGCAATGGGCCAGAGTAGAGGCCAGGAAGAAAAAGAAGGACAGGAAGGGGTGGGAGTCTGCAGAGGGTTGGGAGGCAATGGGCGAGAGTAAAGGTTAGGAAATAAAGGAGGCCGGGAAGGGGTGGGAGGCCGGTGAGATGCGAGTAGGGGCCAGAAAGTCTCTTTTCTTCTCGCTTCTTCCCTGTATTTATCTTTCTTTTCTGCCTTCTTTATTCCTCTAATTCAAGTTCTATCTCGATCCCTGTGTTCTCCTTCCACTCATCATATTCTAGCCTTTTCTCTGTCCTATTCTTGCATATAGTGTGCAGTGGAGGATTCTTGTCTAGGAAGCGACGTCTCGTATGAGCTCTAAGACACCCACATGCATTTTGGTGCTGGGCACCAATGACGCACAGGAGCAGTGCCATGGGCAGATGAGGCTGAGCAACAGCTTTCCAGGCTAGCTCTTTCTGCCTGTGAGCTATCTGCAGACGTTCGCATTTTCAGAGCAGGGCTGCCGCAGGCCCCCTGCACGGACCCCCAAAGCTACGTTTGAAGTTTGAGGGGGCAAGACAAGCAAGCAGCCCCAGTCTCTGTGCCTCTGTGCGAGCAGTGCCATGGGCAGATGAGGCTGAGCAACAGCTTTCCAGGCTAGCTCTTTCTGCCTGTGAGCTATCTGCAGACGTTCGCATTTTCAGAGCAGGGCTGCCGCAGGCCCCCTGCACGGACCCCCAAAGCTACGTTTGAAGTTTGAGGGGGCAAGACAAGCAAGCAGCCCCAGTCTCTGTGCCTCTGTGCGAGCAGTGCCATGGGCAGATGAGGCTGAGCAACAGCTTTCCAGGCTAGCTCTTTCTGCCTGCCAGCTATCTGCAGATGTTCGCATTTTCAGAGCAGGGCTGCCGCAGGCCCCCTGCACGGACCCCCAAAGCTACGTTTGAAGTTTGAGGGGGCAAGACAAGCAAGCAGCCCCAGTCTCTGTGCCTCTGTGCGAGCAGTGCCATGGGCAGATGAGGCTGAGCAACAGCTTTCCAGGCTAGCTTTTTCTGCCTGCGAGCTGTCTGCAGACGTTTGCATTTTCAGAGCAGGGCTGCCGGAGGCCCCCTGCACGGACCCCCAAAACTACGTTTGAAGTTTGAGGTGGCAAGACAAGCAAGCAGCCCCAGTCTCTGTGCCTCGGTGCGAGCAGTGCCATGGGCAGATGAGGCTGAGCAACAGCTTTCCAGGCTAGCTCTTTCTGCCTGCCAGCTATCTGCAGACGTTCGCATTTTCAGAGCAGGACTGCGAATGGAGCCCAACAGGGACCCCCTATCCCCGCTCTACGTTTGAGGTTTACCGCCCCCCAATGCTGTCCTGCTCTCTGTCCCTTTCCTCTCTCTGTTATTCTGTCCTGTTCCCTGTGTCTGTTTTTTAATTCCTCCCTCTCTGTCCCTCAGCCCAGTGCTTTTTTTTCCCTTCTTCTTCTTTGCTGCCCAGCCGAGGCTTTTCCCCCTGCGTGTCTGTTCTGCTCCCCTGTCTGTTATTTTTGCCTGTCTTTCACTTTATCCTACCTCCCTGTCCCCTTTTTCTCTCTCATTATCACCTTGTCTCGCTCCCTGTCCCTGTCTTTCTCTGACAATTTGTCCTGCTCCTTGTCCTTCTCTCCATTTGCTGTTATTTCCCGTTCTTCTTCTGACCTTTCCTTCCTTCTTTTTCTATCCTACTGCCCCAGTGCCTCTTTTGCCACCGCTGTCCTGCTCCCTGGCCCTTGTTTCCTCTCACTGTTCCTCTGTCCTGCTTCCTGTCCCCGGTTTTTCTCTTTCTCTATCCTGCTGCCTGTCTGGTCTTTTCTTAGTGTACATCCCTGTCCAGCCGGCTCTCCCTTTTTGCCTTTCTCTCCTTCTCTGTCCTGCTTCCCGGCCCGTTCTTGTCTTCCTCTCTCTCTGTCCTCTAGCCCCTTGCTGGTTTGTGTTGGGATTCCAACCCTAACCACCCCCTTCTTCGTCTGACCCTTTCTTTGTTTCTTAGTACCTTTTTTCCTGTTGCCTGTCCTTTTTCTCTCTCTGTCAGTGTGTCCTGCACTGCGTGGGACGGGGGTGGGAGGCTGAAAAACGGTGGGAAGCTGATGGGGGGGGATTCAGGCTGGAAAGAGGTAGGAGGTTGCAGAGGGGTTGGAAGCTGAATGAAGTAGAGGCCAGAAAAATGAGAGGTGGGGGCTGACGAGGGGTGGGAGGCTGGAGGTGTGGCCAAGGAGGGGGGAGTAGAGGCCAGCAGTAAAAGGAGGCCGGGAAGGGGTGGGAGGCTGCAGAGGGGAGGGAGGCCAGAGTCAAGAGTAGAGGTCAGCAAAAAAAGGAGGCCGGGAAGGGGTGGGAGGCTGCAGAGAGGTGGGAGGCCAAGGGCGACAGTAGAGGCCAGAAAAAAAAGGAGGCCGGAAAGGGGTGGGAGGCTGCAGAGGGGTGGGAGGCCGGGGGTAAGAGTAGAGGCCAGGAAAAAAAGGAGACCGGGAAGTGGTGGGAGGCTGCAGAGGGGAGGGAGGCTGGGGGCGAGAGTAGAGGCCAGGAAAAATAGGAGGCCGGAAAAGGGTGGGAGGCTGCAGAGGGGTGGGAGGCCAGGGGCGAGAGTAGAGGCCAGAAAAAAAAGGAGGCCGGAAAGGGGTGGGAGGCTGAAGAGGGGAGGGAGCCCAGAGTCAAGAGTAGAGGTCAGCAAAAAAAGGAGGCCGGGAAGGGGTGGGAGGCTGCAGAGGGGAGGGAGGCAATGGGCGAGAGTACAGGCCAGGAAGAAAAAAGGTGCCAGGAAGGGGTGGGAAGCTGCAGAGGGGTGGGAGGCCGGGGGCAAGAGTAGAGGCCAGAAAAAAAAGGAGGCCGGGAAGGGGTGGGAGGCTGTAGAGAGGTGGGAGGCCAAGGGCGACAGTAGAGGCCAGAAAAAAAAGGAGGCCGGAAAGGGGTGGGAGGCTGCAGAGGGGTGGGAGGCCGGGGGTAAGGGTAGAGGCCAGGAAAAAAAGGAGACCGGGAAGTGGTGGGAGGCTGCAGAGGGGAGGGAGGCTGGGGGTAAGAGTAGAGGCCAGGAAAAATAGGAGGACGGAAAAGGGTGGGAGGCTGCAGAGGGGTGGGAGGCCAGGGGCGAGAGTAGAGGCCAGAAAAAAAAGGAGGCCGGAAAGGGGTGGGAGGCTGCAGAGGGGTGGGAGGCCGGGGGTAAGAGTAGAGGCCAGGAAAAAAAGGAGGCCGGGAAGGGGTGGGAGGCTGCAGAGGGGTGGGAGGCAATGGGCCAGAGTAGAGGCCAGGAAGAAAAAGAAGGACAGGAAGGGGTGGGAGTCTGCAGAGGGTTTGGAGGCAATGGGCGAGAGTAAAAGTTAGGAAATAAAGGCGGCCGGGAAGGGGTGGGAGGCCGGTGAGATGCGAGTAGGGGCCAGAAAGTCTCTTTTCTTCTCGCTTCTTCCCTGTATTTATCTTTCTTTTCTGCCTTCTTTATTCCTCTAATTCAAGTTCTATCTCGATCCCTGTGTTCTCCTTCCACTCATCATATTCTAGCCTTTTCTCTGTCCTATTCTTGCATATAGTGTGCAGTGGAGGATTCTTGTCTAGGAAGCGACGTCTCGTATGAGCTCTAAGACACCCACATGCATTTTGGTGCTGGGCACCAATGACGCACAGGAGCAGTGCCATGGGCAGATGAGGCTGAGCAACAGCTTTCCAGGCTAGCTCTTTCTGCCTGCCAGCTATCTGCAGACGTTCGCATTTTCAGAGCAGGGCTGCCGGAGCCCCCCTGCACGGACCCCCAAAGCTACGTTTGAAGTTTGAGGGGGCAAGACAAGCAAGCAGCCCCAGTCTCTGTGCCTCGGTGCGAGCAGTGCCATGGGCAGATGAGGCTGAGCAACAGCTTTCCAGGCTAGCTCTTTCTGCCTGCCAGCTATCTGCAGACGTTCGCATTTTGGGAGCAGGGCTGCCGGAGGCCCCCTGCACGGACCCCCAAAGCTACGTTTGAAGTTTGAGGGGGCAAGACAAGCAAGCAGCCCCAGTCTCTGTGCCTCTGTGCGAGCAGTGCCATGGGCAGATGAGGCTGAGCAACAGCTTTCCAGGCTAGCTCTTTCTGCCTGCCAGCTATCTGCAGACGTTCGCATTTTCAGAGCAGGGCTGCCGGAGGCCCCCTGCACGGACCCCCAAAGCTACGTTTGAAGTTTGAGGGGGCAAGACAAGCAAGCAGCCCCAGTCTCTGTGCCTCTGTGCGAGCAGGGCCATGGGCAGATGAGGCTGAGCAACAGCTTTCCAGACTAGCTCTTTCTGCCTGCCAGCTATCTGCAGACGTTTCCATTTTCAGAGCAGGGCTGCCGGAGGCGCCCGGCACGGACCACCTAAGATACGTTGGAAGTTTGAGGTGGCAAGACAAGCAAGCACCCCGGTCTTTGTGCCTCGGTGCGAGCAGTGCCATGGGCAGATGAGGCTGAGCAACAGCTTTCCAGGCTAGCTCTTTCTGTCTGCAAGCTATCTGCAGACGTTCGCATTTTCAGAGCAGGGCTGCCGGAGGCCCCCTGCACGGACCCCCAAAGCTACGTTTGAAGTTTGAGGGGGCAAGACAAGCAAGCAGCCCCAGTCTCTGTGCCTCTGTGCGAGCAGTGCCATGGGCAGATGAGGCGGAGCAACAGCTTTCCAGGCTAGCTCTTTCCGCCTGCCAGCTATCTGCAGACGTTCGCATTTTCAGAGCAGGACTGCGAATGGAGCCCAACAGGGACCCCCTATCCCCGCGCTTCGTTTGAGGTTTCCCGCCCCCCAATGCTGTCCTGCTCTCTGTCCCTTTCCTCTCTCTGTTATTCTGTCCTGTTCCCTGTGTCTGTTTTTTAATTCCTCCCTCTCTGTCCCTCAGCCCAGTGCTTTTTTTTCCCTTCTTCTTCTTTGCTGCCCAGCCGAGGCTTTTCCCCCTGCGTGTCTGTTCTGCTCCCCTGTCTGTTATTTTTGCCTGTCTTTCACTTTATCCTACCTCCCTGTCCCCTTTTTCTCTCTCATTATCACCTTGTCTCGCTCCCTGTCCCTGTCTTTCTCTGACAATTTATCCTGCTCCTTGTCCTTCTCTCCATTTGCTGTTATTTCCCGTGCTTCTTCTGACCTTTCCTTCCTTCTTTTTCTATCCTACTGCCCCAGTGCCTCTTTTGCCACCGCTGTCCTGCTCCCTGGCCCTTGTTTCCTCTCACTGTTCCTCTGTCCTGCTTCCTGTCCCCGGTTTTTCTCTTTCTCTATCCTGCTGCCTGTCTGGTCTTTTCTTAGTGTACATCCCTGTCCAGCCGGCTCTCCCTTTTTGCCTTTCTCTCCTTCTCTGTCCTGCTTCCCGGCCCGTTCTTGTCTTCCTCTCTCTCTGTCCTCTAGCCCCTTGCTGGTTTGTGTTGGGATTCCAACCCTAACCACCCCCTTCTTCGCCTGACCCTTTCTTTGTTTCTTAGTACCTTTTTTCCTGTTGCCTGTCCTTTTTCTCTCTCTGTCAGTGTGTCCTGCACTGCGTGGGACGGGGGTGGGAGGCTGAAAAACGGTGGGAAGCTGATGCGGGGGGATTCAGGCTGGAAAGAGGTAGGAGGTTGCAGAGGGGTTGGAAGCTGAATGAAGTAGAGGCCAGAAAAATGAGAGGTGGGGGCTGACGAGGGGTGGGAGGATGGAGGTGTGGCCAAGGAGGGGGGAGTAGAGGCCAGCAGTAAAAGGAGGCCGGGAAGGGGTGGGAGGCTGCAGAGGGGAGGGAGGCCAGAGTCAAGAGTAGAGGTCAGCAAAAAAAGGAGGCCGGGAAGGGGTGGGAGGCTGCAGAGGGGTGGGAGGCAATGGGCGAGAGTAGAGGCCAGGAAGAAAAAGGAGGTAGAGAAGGGGTGGGAGGCTGCAGAGTGGTGGGAGGCCGGGGGCGAGAGTAGAGGCCAGGAAAAAAAGGAGGCCGGGAAGGGGTGGGAGGCTGCAGAGGGGAGGGAGGCAATGGGCGAGAGTAGAGGCCAGGAAGAAAAAAGAGGCCGGGAAGGGGTGGGAGGCTGCAGAGAGGTGGGAGGCCAAGGGCGACAGTAGAGGCCAGAAAAAAAAGGAGGCCGGAAAGGGGTGGGAGGCTGCAGAGGGGTGGGAGGCCGGGGGTAAGAGTAGAGGCCAGGAAAAAAAGGAGACCGGGAAGTGGTGGGAGGCTGCAGAGGGGAGGGAGGCTGGGGGCGAGAGTAGAGGCCAGGAAAAATAGGAGGACGGAAAAGGGTGGGAGGCTGCAGAGGGGTGGGAGGCCAGGGGCGAGAGTAGAGGCCAGAAAAAAAAGGAGGCCGGAAAGGGGTGGGAGGCTGCAGAGGGGTGGGAGGCCGGGGGTAAGAGTAGAGGCCAGAAAAAAAGGAGGCCGGGAAGGGGTGGGAGGCTGCAGAGGGGTGGGAGGCAATGGGCCAGAGTAGAGGCCAGGAAGAAAAAGAAGGACAGGAAGGGGTGGGAGTCTGCAGAGGGTTGGGAGGCAATGGGCGAGAGTAAAGGTTAGGAAATAAAGGAGGCCGGGAAGGGGTGGGAGGCCGGTGAGATGCGAGTAGGGGCCAGAAAGTCTCTTTTCTTCTCGCTTCTTCCCTGTATTTATCTTTCTTTTCTGCCTTCTTTATTCCTCTAATTCAAGTTCTATCTCGATCCCTGTGTTCTCCTTCCACTCATCATATTCTAGCCTTTTCTCTGTCCTATTCTTGCATATAGTGTGCAGTGGAGGATTCTTGTCTAGGAAGCGACGTCTCGTATGAGCTCTAAGACACCCACATGCATTTTGGTGCTGGGCACCAATGACGCACAGGAGCAGTGCCATGGGCAGATGAGGCTGAGCAACAGCTTTCCAGGCTAGCTCTTTCTGCCTGCCAGCTATCTGCAGACGTTCGCATTTTCAGAGCAGGGCTGCCGGAGGCCCCCTGCACGGACCCCCAAAGCTACGTTTGAAGTTTGAGGGGGCAAGACAAGCAAGCAGCCCCGGTCTCTGTGCCTCTGTGCGAGCAGTGCCATGGGCAGATGAGGCTGAGCAACAGCTTTCCAGGCTAGCTCTTTCTGCCTGCCAGCTATCTGCAGACGTTCGCATTTTCAGAGCAGGGCTTCCGCAGGCGCCCAACACGGACCCCCAAAGCTACGTTTGAAGTTTGAGGGGGCAAGACAAGCAAGCAGCCCCAGTCTCTGTGCCTCGGTGCGAGCAGTGCCATGGGCAGATGAGGCTGAGCAACAGCTTTCCAGGCTAGCTCTTTCTACCTGCCAGCTATCTGCAGACGTTCGCATTTTCAGAGCAGGGCTGCCGGAGGCCCCCTGCACGGACCCCCAAAGCTACGTTTGAAGTTTGAGGGGGCAAGACAAGCAAGCAGCCCCAGTCTCTGTGCCTCTGTGCGAGCAGTGCCATGGGCAGATGAGGCTGAGCAACAGCTTTCCAGGCTAGCTCTTTCTGCCTGCCAGCTATCTGCAGACGTTCGCATTTTCAGAGCAGGGCTGCCGCAGGCCCCCTGCACGGAACCCCAAAGCTACGTTTGACGTTTGAGGGGGCAAGACAAGCAAGCAGCCCCAGTCTCTGTGCCTCTGTGCGAGCAGTGCCATGGGCAGATGAGGCTGAGCAACAGCTTTCCAGGCTAGCTCTTTCTGCCTGCCAGCTATCTGCAGACGTTCGCATTTTCAGAGCAGGGCTGCCGGAGGCCCCCTGCACGGACCCCCAAAGCTACGTTTGAATTTGAGGGGGCAAGACAAGCAAGCAGCCCCAGTCTCTGTGCCTCTGTGCGAGCAGTGCCATGGGCAGATGAGGCTGAGCAACAGCTTTCCAGGCTAGCTCTTTCTGCCTGCCAGCTATCTGCAGACGTTCGCGTTTTGGGAGCAGGGCTGCCGGAGGCCCCCTGCACGGAACCCCAAAGCTACGTTTGAAGTTTGAGGGGGCAAGACAAGCAAGCAGCCCCAGTCTCTGTGCCTCTGTGCGAGCAGTGCCATGGGCAGATGAGGCTGAGCAATAGCTTTCCAGGCTAGCTCTTTCTGCCTGCCACCTATCTGCAGACGTTCGCATTTTCAGAGCAGGGCTGCCGGAGGCCCCCTGCACGGAACCCCAAAGCTACGTTTGAAGTTTGAGGGGGCAAGACAAGCAAGCAGCCCCAGTCTCTGTGCCTCTGTGCGAGCAGTGCCATGGGCAGATGAGGCTGAGCAACAGCTTTCCAGGCTAGCTCTTTCTGCCTGCCAGCTATCTGCAGACGTTCGCATTTTCCGAGCAGGGCTGCCGGAGGACCCCTGCACGGACCCCCAAAGCTACGTTTGAAGTTTGAGGGGGCAAGACAAGCAAGCAGCCCCAGTCTCTGTGCCTCTGTGCGAGCAGTGCCATGGGCAGATGAGGCTGAGCAACAGCTTTCCAGGCTAGCTCTTTCTGCCTGCCAGCTATCTGCAGACGTTCGCATTTTCAGAGCAGGGCTGCCGGAGGCCCCCTGCACGGACCCCCAAAGATACGTTTGAAGTTTGAGGGGGCAAGACAAGCAAGCAGCCCCAGTCTCTGTGCCTCTGTGCGAGCAGTGCCATGGGCAGATGAGGCGGAGCAACAGCTTTCCAGGCTAGCTCTTTCTGCCTGCGAGCTATCTGCAGACGTTCGCATTTTCAGAGCAGGGCTGCCAGAGGCCCCCTGCACGGACCCCCAAAGCTACGTTTGAAGTTTGAGGTGGCAAGACAAGCAAGCAGCCCCAGTCTCTGTGCCTCTGTGCTAGCAGTGCCATGGGCAGATGAGGCTGAGCAACAGCTTTCCAGGCTAGCTCTTTCTGCCTGCCAGCTATCTGCAGACGTTCGCATTTTCAGAGCAGGGCTGCCGGAGGCCCCCTGCACGGACCCCCAAAGCTACGTTTGAAGTTTGAGGGGGCAAGACAAGCAAGCAGCCCCAGTCTCTGTGCCTCGGTGCGAGCAGTGCCATGGGCAGATGAGGCTGAGCAACAGCTTTCCAGGCTAGCTCTTTCTGCCTGCCAGCTATCTGCAGACGTTCGCGTTTTGGGAGCAGGGCTGCCGGAGGCCCCCTGCACGGAACCCCAAAGCTACGTTTGAAGTTTGAGGGGGCAAGACAAGCAAGCAGCCCCAGTCTCTGTGCCTCTGTGCGAGCAGTGCCATGGGCAGATGAGGCTGAGCAATAGCTTTCCAGGCTAGCTCTTTCTGCCTGCCAGCTATCTGCAGACGTTCGCATTTTCAGAGCAGGGCTGCCGGAGGCCCCCTGCACGGAACCCCAAAGCTACGTTTGAAGTTTGAGGGGGCAAGACAAGCAAGCAGCCCCAGTCTCTGTGCCTCTGTGCGAGCAGTGCCATGGGCAGATGAGGCTGAGCAACAGCTTTCCAGGCTAGCTCTTTCTGCCTGCCAGCTATCTGCAGACGTTCGCATTTTCCGAGCAGGGCTGCCGGAGGCCCCCTGCACGGACCCCCAAAGCTACGTTTGAAGTTTGAGGGGGCAAGACAAGCAAGCAGCCCCAGTCTCTGTGCCTCTGTGCGAGCAGTGCCATGGGCAGATGAGGCTGAGCAACAGCTTTCCAGGCTAGCTCTTTCTGCCTGCCAGCTATCTGCAGACGTTCGCAGTTTTGGGAGCAGGGCTGCTGGAGGCCCCCTGCACGGACCCCCAAAGCTACGTTTGAAGTTTGAGGGGGCAAGACAAGCAAGCAGCCCCAGTCTCTGTGCCTCTGTGCGAGCAGTGCCATGGGCAGATGAGGCTGAGCAACAGCTTTCCAGGCTAGCTCTTTCTGCCTGCCAGCTATCTGCAGACGTTCGCATTTTCAGAGCAGGGCTGCCGGAGGCCCCCTGCACGGACCCCCAAAGTTACGTTTGAAGTTTGAGGGGGCAAGACAAGCAAGCAGCCCCAGTCTCAGTGCCTCTGTGTGAGCAGTGCCATGGGCAGATGAGGCTGAGCAACAGCTTTCCAGGCTAGCTCTTTCTGCCTGCCAGCTATCTGCAGACGTTCGCATTTTGGGAGCAGGGCTGCCGGAGGCCCCCTGCACGGACCCCCAAAGCTACGTTTGAAGTTTGAGGGGGCAAGACAAGCAATCAGCCCCAGTTTCTTGCCTCTGTGCGAGCAGTGCCATGGGCAGATGAGGCTGAGCAACAGCTTTCCAGGCTAGCTCTTTCTGCCTGCCAGCTATCTGCAGACGTTCGCATTTTCAGAGCAGGGCTGCCGCAGGCCCCCTGCACGGACCCCCAAAGCTACGTTTGAAGTTTGAGGGGGCAAGACAAGCAAGCAGCCCCAGTCTCTGTGCCTCTGTGCTAGCAGTGCCATGGGCAGATGAGGCTGAGCAACAGCTTTCCAGGCTAGCTCTTTCTGCCTGCCAGCTATCTGCAGACGTTCGCATTTTCAGAGCAGGGCTGCCGGAGGCCCCCTGCACGGACCCCCAAAGCTACGTTTGAAGTTTGAGGGGGCAAGACAAGCAAGCAGCCCCAGTCTCTGTGCCTCGGTGCGAGCAGTGCCATGGGCAGATGAGGCTGAGCAACAGCTTTCCAGGCTAGCTCTTTCTGCCTGCCAGCTATCTGCAGACGTTCGCATTTTCAGAGCAGGGCTGCCGCAGGCCCCCTGCACGGACCCCCAAAGCTACGTTTGAAGTTTGAGGGGGCAAGACAAGCAAGCAGCCCCAGTCTCTGTGCCTCGGTGCGAGCAGTGCCATGGGCAGATGAGGCTGAGCAACAGCTTTCCAGGCTAGCTCTTTCTGCCTGCCAGCTATCTGCAGACGTTCGCATTTTCAGAGCAGGGCTGCCGCAGGCCCCCTGCACGGAACCCCAAAGCTACGTTTGAAGTTTGAGGGGGCAAGACAAGCAAGCAGCCCCAGTCTCTGTGCCTCGGTGCGAGCAGTGCCATGGGCAGATGAGGCTGAGCAACAGCTTTCCAGGCTAGCTCTTTCTGCCTGCCACCTATCTGCAGACATTCGCATTTTCAGAGCAGGGCTGCCGCAGGCCCCCTGCACGGACCCCCAAAGCTACGTTTGAAGTTTGAGGGGGCAAGACAAGCAAGCAGCCCCAGTCTCTGTGCCTCGGTGCGAGCAGTGCCATGGGCAGATGAGGCTGAGCAACAGCTTTCCAGGCTAGCTCTTTCTGCCTGCCAGCTATCTGCAGATGTTCGCGTTTTCAGAGCAGGGCTGCCGGAGGCCCCCTGCACGGACCCCCAAAGCTACGTTTGAAGTTTGAGGGGGCAAGACAAGCAAGCAGCCCCAGTCTCTGTGCCTCGGTGCGAGCAGTGCCATGGGCAGATGAGGCTGAGCAACAGCTTTCCAGGCTAGCTCTTTCTGCCTGCCAGCTATCTGCAGACGTTCGCATTTTCAGAGCAGGGCTGCCGCAGGCCCCCTGCACGGAACCCCAAAGCTACGTTTGAAGTTTGAGGGGGCAAGACAAGCAAGCAGCCCCAGTCTCTGTGCCTCTGTGCGAGCAGTGCCATGGGCAGATGAGGCTGAGCATCATCTTTCCAGGCTAGCTCTTTGTGGCTGCGAGCTATCTGCAGACGTTCGCGTTTTCAGAGCAGGGCTGCCGGAGGCCCCCTGCACGGACCCCCAAAGCTACGTTTGAATTTGAGGGGGCAAGACAAGCAAGCAGCCCCAGTCTCTGTGCCTCTGTGCGAGCAGTGCCATGGGCAGATGAGGCTGAGCAACAGCTTTCCAGGCTAGCTCTTTCTGCCTGCCAGCTATCTGCAGACGTTCGCAGTTTTGGGAGCAGGGCTGCTGGAGGCCCCCTGCACGGACCCCCAAAGCTACGTTTGAAGTTTGAGGGGGCAAGACAAGCAAGCAGCCCCAGTCTCAGTGCCTCTGTGTGAGCAGTGCCATGGGCAGATGAGGCTGAGCAACAGCTTTCCAGGCTAGCTCTTTCTGCCTGCCAGCTATCTGCAGACGTTCGCATTTTCAGAGCAGGGCTGCCGGAGGCCCCCTGCACGGACCCCCAAAGATACGTTTGAAGTTTGAGGGGGCAAGACAAGCAAGCAGCCCCAGTTTCTTGCCTCTGTGCGAGCAGTGCCATGGGCAGATGAGGCTGAGCAACAGCTTTCCTGGCTAGCTCTTTCTGCCTGCCAGCTATCTGCAGACGTTCGCATTTTCAGAGCAGGGCTGCCGCAGGCCCCCTGCACGGACCCCCAAAGCTACGTTTGAAGTTTGAGGGGGCAAGACAAGCAAGCAGCCCCAGTCTCTGTGCCTCTGTGCTAGCAGTGCCATGGGCAGATGAGGCTGAGCAACAGCTTTCCAGGCTAGCTCTTTCTGCCTGCCAGCTATCTGCAGACGTTCGCATTTTCAGAGCAGGGCTGCCGGAGGCCCCCTGCACGGACCCCCAAAGCTACGTTTGAAGTTTGAGGGGGCAAGACAAGCAAGCAGCCCCAGTCTCTGTGCCTCGGTGCGAGCAGTGCCATGGGCAGATGAGGCTGAGCAACAGCTTTCCAGGCTAGCTCTTTCTGCCTGCCAGCTATCTGCAGACGTTCGCATTTTCAGAGCAGGGCTGCCGGAGGCCCCCTGCACGGACCCCCAAAGCTACGTTTGAAGTTTGAGGGGGCAAGACAAGCAAGCAGCCCCAGTCTCTGTGCCTCGGTGCGAGCAGTGCCATGGGCAGATGAGGCTGAGCAACAGCTTTCCAGGCTAGCTCTTTCTGCCTGCCAGCTATCTGCAGACGTTCGCATTTTCAGAGCAGGGCTGCCGCAGGCCCCCTGCACGGAACCCCAAAGCTACGTTTGAAGTTTGAGGGGGCAAGACAAGCAAGCAGCCCCAGTCTCTGTGCCTCTGTGCGAGCAGTGCCATGGGCAGATGAGGCTGAGCATCATCTTTCCAGGCTAGCTCTTTGTGGCTGCCAGCTATCTGCAGACGTTCGCATTTTCAGAGCAGGGCTGCCGGAGGACCCCTGCACGGACCCCCAAAGCTACGTTTGAAGTTTGAGGGGGCAAGACAAGCAAGCAGCCTCAGTCTCTGTGCCTCTGTGGGAGCAGTGCCATGGCCAGATGAGGCTGAGCAACAGCTTTCCAGGCTAGCTCTTTCTGCCTGCCACCTATCTGCAGACATTCGCATTTTCAGAGCAGGGCTGCCGCAGGCCCCCTGCACGGACCCCCAAAGCTACGTTTGAAGTTTGAGGGGGCAAGACAAGCAAGCAGCCCCAGTCTCTGTGCCTCGGTGCGAGCAGTGCCATGGGCAGATGAGGCTGAGCAACAGCTTTCCAGGCTAGCTCTTTCTGCCTGCCAGCTATCTGCAGACGTTCGCGTTTTCAGAGCAGGGCTGCCGGAGGCCCCCTGCACGGACCCCAAAAGCTACGTTTGAATTTGAGGGGGCAAGACAAGCAAGCAGCCCCAGTCTCTGTGCCTCTGTGCGAGCAGTGCCATGGGCAGATGAGGCTGAGCAACAGCTTTCCAGGCTAGCTCTTTCTGCCTGCCAGCTATCTGCAGACGTTCGCATTTTCAGAGCAGGGCTGCCGCAGGCCCCCTGCACGGACCCCCAAAGCTACGTTTGAAGTTTGAGGGGGCAAGACAAGCAAGCAGCCCCAGTCTCTGTGCCTCTGTGCGAGCAGTGCCATGGGCAGATGAGGCTGTGCAACAGCTTTCCAGGCTAGCTCTTTCTGCCTGCCAGCTATCTGCAGACGTTCGCATTTTCAGAGCAGGGCTGCCGGAGGCCCCCTGCACGGACCCCCAAAGTTACGTTTGAAGTTTGAGGGGGCAAGACAAGCAAGCAGCCCCAGTCTCTGTGCCTCTGTGTGAGCAGTGCCATGGGCAGATGAGGCTGAGCAACAGCTTTCCAGGCTAGCTCTTTCTGCCTGCCAGCTATCTGCAGACGTTCGCATTTTCAGAGCAGGGCTGCCGGAGGCCCCCTGCACGGAACCCCAAAGCTATGTTTGAAGTTTGAGGGGGCAAGACAAGCAAGCAGCCCCAGTCTCTGTGCCTCGGTGCGAGCAGTGCCATGGGCAGATGAGGCTGAGCAACAGCTTTCCAGGCTAGCTCTTTCTGCCTGCCAGCTATCTGCAGACGTTCGCATTTTCAGAGCAGGGCTGCCGGAGGCCCCCTGCACGGACCCCCAAAGCTACGTTTGAAGTTTGAGGGGGCAAGACAAGCAAGCAGCCCCAGTCTCTGTGCCTCTGTGCGAGCAGTGCCATGGGCAGATGAGGCTGAGCAACAGCTTTCCAGGCTAGCTCTTTCTGCCTGCCAGCTATCTGCAGACGTTCGCATTTTCAGAGCAGGGCTGCCGGAGGTCCCCTGCACGGAACCCCAAAGCTACGTTTGAAGTTTGAGGGGGCAAGACAAGCAAGCAGCCCCAGTCTCTGTGCCTCTGTGTGAGCAGTGCCATGGGCAGATGAGGCTGAGCAACAGCTTTCCAGGATAAATATTTCTGCCTGCCAGCTATCTGCAGACGTTCGCATTTTCAGAGCAGGGCTGCCGGAGGCCCCCTGCACGGACCCCCAAAGCTACGTTTGACGTTTGAGGGGGCAAGACAAGCAAGCAGCCCCAGTCTCTGTGCCTCTGTGCGAGCAGTGCCATGGGCAGATGAGGCTGAGCAACAGCTGTCCAGGCTAGCTCTTTCTGCCTGCCAGCTATCTGCAGACGTTCGCATTTTCAGAGCAGGGCTGCCGGAGGCCCCCTGCACGGACCCCCAAAGCTACGTTTGAAGTTTGAGGGGGCAAGACAAGCAAGCAGCCCCAGTCTCTGTGCCTCTGTGCGAGCAGTGCCATGGGCAGATGAGGCTGAGCAACAGCTTTCCAGGCTAGCTCTTTCTGCCTGCCAGCTATCTGCAGACGTTCGCATTTTCAGAGCAGGGCTGCCGGAGGCCCCCTGCACGGACCCCCAAAGCTACGTTTGAAGTTTGAGGGGGCAAGACAAGCAAGCAGCCCCAGTCTCTGTGCCTCTGTGCGAGCAGTGCCATGGGCAGATGAGGCTGAGCAACAGCTTTCCAGGCTAGCTCTTTCTGGCTCACAGCTATCTGCAGACGTTCGCATTTTCAGAGCAGGGCTGCCGGAGGCCCCCTGCACGGACCCCCAAAGCTACGTTTGAAGTTTGAGGGGGCAAGACAAGCAAGCAGCCCCAGTTTCTTGCCTTTGTGCGAGCAGTGCCATGGGCAGATGAGGCTGAGCAACAGCTTTCCAGGCTAGCTCTTTCTGCCTGCCAGCTATTTGCAGACGTTCACATTTTCAGAGCAGGGCTGCCGCAGGCCCCCTGCACGGACCCCCAAAGCTACGTTTGAAGTTTGAGGGGGCAAGACAAGCAAGCAGCCCCAGTCTCTGTGCCTCTGTGCGAGCAGTGCCATGGGCAGATGAGGCTGAGCAACACCTTTCCAGGCAAGCTCTTTCTGCCTGCGAGCTATCTGCAGACGTTCGCAGTTTTGGGAGCAGGGCTGCCGGAGGCCCCCTGCACGGACCCCCAAAGCTACGTTTGGAGTTTGAGGGGGCAAGACAAGCAAGCAGCCCCAGTCTCTGTGCCTCAGTGTGAGCAGTGCCATGGGCAGATGAGGCTGAGCAACAGCTTTCCAGGCTAGCTCTTTCTGCCTGCCAGCTTTCTGCAGACGTTCGCGTTTTCAGAGCAGGGCTGCCAGAGGCCCCCTGCACGGACCCCCAAAGCTACGTTTGAATTTGAGGGGGCAAGACAAGCAAGCAGCCCCAGTCTCTGTGCCTCTGTGCGAGCAGTGCCATGGGCAGATGAGGCTGAGCAACAGCTTTCCAGGCTAGCTCTTTCTGCCTGCCAGCTATCTGCAGACGTTCGCATTTTCAGAGCAGGGCTGCCGGAGGCCCCCTGCACGGACCCCCAAAGCTACGTTTGAAGTTTGAGGGGGCAAGACAAGCAAGCAGCCCCAGTCTCTGTGCCTCTGTGCGAGCAGTGCCATGGGCAGATGAGGCTGAGCAACAGCTTTCCAGGCTAGCTCTTTCTGCCTGCCAGCTATCTGCAGACGTTCGCATTTTCAGAGCAGGGCTGCCGGAGGACCCCTGCACGGACCCCCAAAGCTACGTTTGAAGTTTGAGGGGGCAAGACAAGCAAGCAGCCCCAGTCTCTGTGCCTCTGTGCGAGCAGTGCCATGGGCAGATGAGGCTGAGCAACAGCTTTCCAGGCTAGCTCTTTCTGCCTGCCAGCTATCTGCAGACGTTCGCATTTTCAGAGCAGGGCTGCCGGAGGCCCCCTGCACGGACCCCCAAAGTTACGTTTGAAGTTTGAGGGGGCAAGACAAGCAAGCAGCCCCAGTCTCTGTGCCTCTGTGTGAGCAGTGCCATGGGCAGATGAGGCTGAGCAACAGCTTTCCAGGCTAGCTCTTTCTGCCTGCCAGCTATCTGCAGACGTTCGCATTTTCAGAGCAGGGCTGCCGGAGGCCCCCTGCACGGAACCCCAAAGCTATGTTTGAAGTTTGAGGGGGCAAGACAAGCAAGCAGCCCCAGTCTCTGTGCCTCGGTGCGAGCAGTGCCATGGGCAGATGAGGCTGAGCAACAGCTTTCCAGGCTAGCTCTTTCTGCCTGCCAGCTATCTGCAGACGTTCCCATTTTCAGAGCAGGGCTGCCGGAGGCCCCCTGCACGGACCCCCAAAGCTACGTTTGAAGTTTGAGGGGGCAAGACAAGCAAGCAGCCCCAGTCTCTGTGCCTCTGTGCGAGCAGTGCCATGGGCAGATGAGGCTGAGCAACAGCTTTCCAGGCTAGCTCTTTCTGCCTGCCAGCTATCTGCAGACGTTCGCATTTTCAGAGCAGGGCTGCCGGAGGTCCCCTGCACGGACCCCCAAAGCTACGTTTGAAGTTTGAGGGGGCAAGACAAGCAAGCAGCCCCAGTCTCTGTGCCTCTGTGTGAGCAGTGCCATGGGCAGATGAGGCTGAGCAACAGCTTTCCAGGATAACTATTTCTGCCTGCCAGCTATCTGCAGACGTTCGCATTTTCAGAGCAGGGCTGCCGGAGGCCCCCTGCACGGACCCCCAAAGCTACGTTTGACGTTTGAGAGGGCAAGACAAGCAAGCAGCCCCAGTCTCTGTGCCTCTGTGCGAGCAGTGCCATGGGCAGATGAGGCTGAGCAACAGCTTTCCAGGCTAGCTCTTTCTGCCTGCCAGCTATCTGCAGACGTTCGCATTTTCAGAGCAGGGCTGCCGGAGGCCCCCTGCACGGACCCCCAAAGCTACGTTTGAAGTTTGAGGGGGCAAGACAAGCAAGCAGCCCCAGTCTCTGTGCCTCTGTGCGAGCAGTGCCATGGGCAGATGAGGCTGAGCAACAGCTTTCCAGGCTAGCTCTTTCTGGCTCACAGCTATCTGCAGACGTTCGCATTTTCAGAGCAGGGCTGCCGGAGGCCCCCTGCACGGACCCCCAAAGCTACGTTTGAAGTTTGAGGGGGCAAGACAAGCAAGCAGCCCCAGTTTCTTGCCTTTGTGCGAGCAGTGCCATGGGCAGATGAGGCTGAGCAACAGCTTTCCAGGCTAGCTCTTTCTGCCTGCCAGCTATTTGCAGACGTTCACATTTTCAGAGCAGGGCTGCCGCAGGCCCCCTGCACGGACCCCCAAAGCTACGTTTGAAGTTTGAGGGGGCAAGACAAGCAAGCAGCCCCAGTCTCTGTGCCTCTGTGCGAGCAGTGCCATGGGCAGATGAGGCTGAGCAACACCTTTCCAGGCTAGCTCTTTCTGCCTGCGAGCTATCTGCAGACGTTCGCAGTTTTGGGAGCAGGGCTGCCGGAGGCCCCCTGCATGGACCCCCAAAGCTACGTTTGGAGTTTGAGGGGGCAAGACAAGCAAGCAGCCCCAGTCTCTGTGCCTCTGTGCGAGCAGTGCCATGGGCAGATGAGGCTGAGCAACAGCTTTCCAGGCTAGCTCTTTCTGCCTGCCAGCTTTCTGCAGACGTTCGCGTTTTCAGAGCAGGGCTGCCGGAGGCCCCCTGCACGGACCCCCAAAGCTACGTTTGAATTTGAGGGGGCAAGACAAGCAAGCAGCCCCAGTCTCTGTGCCTCTGTGCGAGCAGTGCCATGGGCAGATGAGGCTGAGCAACAGCTTTCCAGGCTAGCTCTTTCTGCCTGCCAGCTATCTGCAGACGTTCGCATTTTCAGAGCAGGGCTGCCGGAGGACCCCTGCACGGACCCCCAAAGCTACGTTTGAAGTTTGAGGGGGCAAGACAAGCAAGCAGCCCCAGTCTCTGTGCCTCTGTGCGAGCAGTGCCATGGGCAGATGAGGCTGAGCAACAGCTTTCCAGGCTAGCTCTTTCTGCCTGCCACCTATCTGCAGACGTTCGCATTTTCAGAGCAGGGCTGCCGGAGGACCCCTGCACGGACCCCCAAAGCTACGTTTGAAGTTTGAGGGGGCAAGACAAGCAAGCAGCCCCAGTCTCTGTGCCTCTGTGCGAGCAGTGCCATGGGCAGATGAGGCTGAGCAACAGCTTTCCAGGCTAGCTCTTTCTGCCTGCCACCTATCTGCAGACGTTCGCATTTTCAGAGCAGGGCTGCCGCAGGCCCCCTGCACGGACCCCCAAAGCTACGTTTGAAGTTTGAGGGGGCAAGACAAGCAAGCAGCCCCAGTCTCAGTGCCTCTGTGCGAGCAGTGCCATGGGCAGATGAGGCTGAGCAACAGCTTTCCAGGCTAGCTCTTTCTGCCTGCCACCTATTTGCAGACGTTCGCATTTTCAGAGCAGGGCTGCCGCAGGCCCCCTGCACGGACCCCCAAAGCTACGTTTGAAGTTTGAGGGGGCAAGACAAGCAAGCAGCCCCAGTCTCTGTGCCTCTGTGCGAGCAGTGCCATGGGCAGATGAGGCTGAGCAACAGCTTTCCAGGCTAGCTCTTTCTGCCTGCCACCTATCTGCAGACGTTCGCATTTTCAGAGCAGGGCTGCCGCAGGCCCCCTGCACGGACCCCCAAAGCTACGTTTGAAGTTTGAGGGGGCAAGACAAGCAAGCAGCCCCAGTCTCTGTGCCTCTGTGCGAGCAGTGCCATGGGCAGATGAGGCTGAGCAACAGCTTTCCAGGCTAGCTCTTTCTGCCTGCCACCTATCTGCAGACGTTCGCATTTTCAGAGCAGGGCTGCCGCAGGCCCCCTGCACGGACCCCCAAAGCTACGTTTGAAGTTTGAGGGGGCAAGACAAGCAAGCAGCCCCAGTCTCTGTGCCTCTGTGCGAGCAGTGCCATGGGCAGATGAGGCTGAGCAACAGCTTTCCAGGCTAGCTCTTTTTGCCTGCCAGCTATCTGCAGACGTTCGCATTTTCAGAGCAGGGCTGCCGCAGGCCCCCTGCACGGACCCCCAAAGCTACGTTTGAATTTGAGGGGGCAAGACAAGCAAGCAGCCCCAGTCTCTGTGCCTCTGTGCGAGCAGTGCCATGGGCAGATGAGGCTGAGCAACAGCTTTCCAGGCTAGCTCTTTCTGCCTGCCACCTATCTGCAGACGTTCGCATTTTCAGAGCAGGGCTGCCGCAGGCCCCCTGCACGGACCCCCAAAGCTACGTTTGAAGTTTGAGGGGGCAAGACAAGCAAGCAGCCCCAGTCTCTGTGCCTCTGTGCGAGCAGTGCCATGGGCAGATGAGGCTGAGCAACAGCTTTCCAGGCTAGCTCTTTCTGCCTGCCAGCTATCTGCAGACGTTCGCATTTTCAGAGCAGGGATGCTGGAGGACCCCTGCACGGACCCCCAAAGCTACGTTTGAAGTTTGAGGGGGCAAGACAAGCAAGCAGCCCCAGTCTCTGTGCCTCTGTGTGAGCAGTGCCATGGGCAGATGAGGCTGAGCAACAGCTTTCCAGGCTAGCTCTTTCTGCCTGCCAGCTATCTGCAGACGTTTCCATTTTCAGAGCAGGGCTGCCGCAGGCGCCCGGCACGGACCACCTAAGATACGTTGGAAGTTTGAGGTGGCAAGACAAGCAAGCAGCCCCGGTCTTTGTGCCTCTGTGCGAGCAGTGCCATGGGCAGATGAGGCTGAGCAACAGCTTTCCAGGCTAGCTCTTTCTGCCTGCCATCTATCTGCAGACGTTCGCATTTTCAGAGCTGGACTGCGAATGGAGCCCAACAGGGACCCCCTATCCCCGCGCTTCGTTTGAGGTTTCCCACCCCCCAATGCTGTCCTTCTCTCTGTCCCTTTCCTCTCTCTGTTATTTTTTCCTGTTCCCTGTGTCTGTTTTTTAATTCCTCCCTCTCTGTCCCTCAGCCCAGTGCTTTTTTTTCCCTTCTTCTTCTTTGCTGCCCAGCCGAGGCTTTTCCCCCTGCGTGTCTGTTCTGCTCCCCTGTCTGTTATTTTTGCCTGTCTTTCACTTTATCCTACCTCCCTGTCCCCTTTTTCTCTCTCATTATCACCTTGTCTCGCTCCCTGTCCCTGTCTTTCTCTGACAATTTGTCCTGCTCCTTGTCCTTCTCTCCATTTGCTGTTATTTCCCGTGCTTCTTCTGACCTTTCCTTCCTTCTTTTTCTATCCTACTGCCCCAGTGCCTCTTTTGCCACCGCTGTCCTGCTCCCTGGCCCTTGTTTCCTTTCACTGTTCCTCTGTCCTGCTTCCTGTCCCCGGTTTTTCTCTTTCTCTATCCTGCTGCCTGTCTGGTCTTTTCTTAGTGTACATCCCTGTCCAGCCGGCTCTCCCTTTTTGCCTTTCTCTCCTTCTCTGTCCTGCTTCCCGGCCCGTTCTTGTCTTCCTCTCTCTCTGTCCTCTAGCCCCTTGCTGGTTTGTGTTGGGATTCCAACCCTAACCACCCCCTTCTTCGTCTAACCCTTTCTTTGTTTCTTAGTACCTTTTTTCCTGTTGCCTGTCCTTTTTCTCTCTCTGTCAGTGTGTCCTGCACTGCGTGGGACGGGGGTGGGAGGCTGAAAAACAGTGGGAAGCTGATGGGGGGGGATTCAGGCTGGAAAGAGGTAGGAGGTTGCAGAGGGGTTGGAAGCTGAATGAAGTAGAGGCCAGAAAAATGAGAGGTGGGGGCTGACGAGGGGTGGGAGGCTGGAGGTGTGGCCAAGGAGGGGGGAGTAGAGGCCAGCAGTAAAAGGAGGCCGGGAAGGGGTGGGAGGCTGCAGAGGGGAGGGAGGCCAGAGTCAAGAGTAGAGGTCAGCAAAAAAAGGAGGCCGGGAAGGGGTGGGAGGCTGCAGAGTGGTGGGAGGCCGGGGGCGAGAGTAGAGGCCAGGAAAAAAAGGAGGCCGGGAAGGGGTGGGAGGCTGCAGAGGGGAGGGAGGCAATGGGCGAGAGTAGAGGCCAGGAAGAAAAAAGGTGCCAGGAAGGGGTGGGAGGCTGCAGAGGGGAGGGAGGCAATGGGCGAGAGTAGAGGCCAGGAAGAAAAAAGGTGCCAGGAAGGGGTGGGAGGCTGCAGAGGGGTGGGAGGCCAGGGGCAAGAGTAGAGGCCAGGAAGAAAAAAGAGGCCGGGAAGGGGTGGGAGGCTGCAGAGAGGTGGGAGGCCAAGGGCGACAGTAGAGGCCAGAAAAAAAAGGAGGCCGGAAAGGGGTGGGAGGCTGCAGAGGGGTGGGAGGCCGGGGGTAAGAGTAGAGGCCAGGAAAAAAAGGAGACCGGGAAGTGGTGGGAGGCTGCAGAGGGGAGGGAGGCTGGGGGCGAGAGTAGAGGCCAGGAAAAATAGGAGGCCGGAAAAGGGTGGGAGGCTGCAGAGGGGTGGGAGGCCAGGGGCGAGAGTAGAGGCCAGAAAAAAAAGGAGGCCGGAAAGGGGTGGGAGGCTGAAGAGGGGAGGGAGCCCAGAGTCAAGAGTAGAGGTCAGCAAAAAAAGGAGGCCGGGAAGGGGTGGGAGGCTGCAGAGGGGAGGGAGGCAATGGGCGAGAGTACAGGCCAGGAAGAAAAAAGGTGCCAGGAAGGGGTGGGAAGCTGCAGAGGGGTGGGAGGCCGGGGGCAAGAGTAGAGGCCAGAAAAAAAAGGAGGCCGGGAAGGGGTGGGAGGCTGTAGAGAGGTGGGAGGCCAAGGGCGACAGTAGAGGCCAGAAAAAAAAGGAGGCCGGAAAGGGGTGGGAGGCTGCAGAGGGGTGGGAGGCCGGGGGCAAGAGTAGAGGCCAGAAAAAAAAGGAGGCCGGGAAGGGGTGGGAGGCTGCAGAGAGGTGGGAGGCCAAGGGCGACAGTAGAGGCCAGAAAAAAAAGGAGGCCGGAAAGGGGTGGGAGGCTGCAGAGGGGTGGGAGGCCGGGGGTAAGAGTAGAGGCCAGGAAAAAAAAGGAGACCGGGAAGTGGTGGGAGGCTGCAGAGGGGAGGGAGGCTGGGGGCGAGAGTAGAGGCCAGGAAAAATATGAGGCCGGAAAAGGGTGGGAGGCTGCAGAGGGGTGGGAGGCCAGGGGCGAGAGTAGAGGCCAGAAAAAAAAGGAGGCCGGAAAGGGGTGGGAGGCTGAAGAGGGGAGGGAGGCCAGAGTCAAGAGTAGAGGTCAGCAAAAAAAGGAGGCCGGGAAGGGGTGGGAGGCTGCAGAGGGCAGGGAGGCAATGGGCAAGAGTAGAGGCCAGGAAGAAAAAAGGTGCCAGGAAGGGGTGGGAGGCTGCAGAGGGGTGGGAGGCCGGGGGCAAGAGTAGAGGCCTGGAAGAAAAAAGAGGCCGGGAAGGGGTGGGAGGCTGCAGAGTGGTGGGAGGCCAGGGGCGAGAGTAGAGGCCAGGAAAAAAAGGAGGCCGCGAAGGGGTGGGAGGCTGCAGAGGGGTGGGAGGCCGGGGGCAAGAGTAGAGGCCAGGAAGAAAAAAGAGGCCGGGAAGGGGTGGGAGGCTGCAGAGAGGTGGGAGGCCAAGGGCGACAGTAGAGGCCAGAAAAAAAAGGAGGCCGGAAAGGGGTGGGAGGCTGCAGAGGGGAGGGAGGCCGGGGGTAAGAGTAGAGGCCAGGAAAAAAAGGAGACCGGGAAGTGGTGGGAGGCTGCAGAGGGGAGGGAGGCTGGGGGCGAGAGTAGAGGCCAGGAAAAATAGGAGGCCGGAAAAGGGTGGGAGGCTGCAGAGGGGTGGGAGGCCAGGGGCGAGAGTAGAGGCCAGAAAAAAAAGGAGGCCGGAAAGGGGTGGGAGGCTGAAGAGGGGAGGGAGCCCAGAGTCAAGAGTAGAGGTCAGCAAAAAAAGGAGGCCGGGAAGGGGTGGGAGGCTGCAGAGGGGAGGGAGGCAATGGGCGAGAGTACAGGCCAGGAAGAAAAAAGGTGCCAGGAAGGGGTGGGAAGCTGCAGAGGGGTGGGAGGCCGGGGGCAAGAGTAGAGGCCAGAAAAAAAAGGAGGCCGGGAAGGGGTGGGAGGCTGTAGAGAGGTGGGAGGCCAAGGGCGACAGTAGAGGCCAGAAAAAAAAGGAGGCCGGAAAGGGGTGGGAGGCTGCAGAGGGGTGGGAGGCCGGGGGCAAGAGTAGAGGCCAGAAAAAAAAAGAGGCCGGGAAGGGGTGGGAGGCTGCAGAGAGGTGGGAGGCCAAGGGCGACAGTAGAGGCCAGAAAAAAAAGGAGGCCGGAAAGGGGTGGGAGGCTGCAGAGGGGTGGGAGGCCGGGGGTAAGAGTAGAGGCCAGAAAAAAAAGGAGACCGGGAAGTGGTGGGAGGCTGCAGAGGGGAGGGAGGCTGGGGGCGAGAGTAGAGGCCAGGAAAAATAGGAGGCCGGAAAAGGGTGGGAGGCTGCAGAGGGGTGGGAGGCCAGGGGCGAGAGTAGAGGCCAGAAAAAAAAGGAGGCCGGAAAGGGGTGGGAGGCTGAAGAGGGGAGGGAGGCCAGAGTCAAGAGTAGAGGTCAGCAAAAAAAGGAGGCCGGGAAGGGGTGGGAGGCTGCAGAGGGCAGGGAGGCAATGGGCAAGAGTAGAGGCCAGGAAGAAAAAAGGTGCCAGGAAGGGGTGGGAGGCTGCAGAGGGGTGGGAGGCCGGGGGCAAGAGTAGAGGCCTGGAAGAAAAAAGAGGCCGGGAAGGGGTGGGAGGCTGCAGAGTGGTGGGAGGCCAGGGGCGAGAGTAGAGGCCAGGAAAAAAAGGAGGCCGCGAAGGGGTGGGAGGCTGCAGAGGGGTGGGAGGCTGGGGGCAAGAGTAGAGGCCAGAAAAAAAAGGAGGCCGGAAAGGGGTGGGAGGCTGCAGAGGGGTGGGAGGCAATGGGGGTAAGGGTAGAGGCCAGGAAAAAAAGGAGGCCGGGAAGGGGTGGGAGGCCGGTGAGATGCGAGTAGGGGCCAGAAAGTCTCTTTTCTTCTCGCTTCTTCCCTGTATTTATCTTTCTTTTCTGCCTTCTTTATTCCTCTAATTCAAGTTCTATCTCGATCCCTGTGTTCTCCTTACACTCATCATATTCTAGCCTTTTCTCTGTCCTATTCTTGCATATAGTGTGCAGTGGAGGATTCTTGTCTAGGAAGCGAGGTCTCGTATGAGCTCTAAGACACCCACATGCATTTTGGTGCTGGGCACCAATGACGCACAGGAGCAGTGCCATGGGCAGATGAGGCTGAGCAACAGCTTTCCAGGCTAGCTCTTTCTGTCTGCCAGCTATCTGCAGACGTTCGCATTTTCAGAGCAGGGCTGCCGGAGGCCCCCTGCACGGACCCCCAAAGCTACGTTTGAAGTTTGAGGGGGCAAGACAAGCAAGCAGCCCCAGTCTCTGTGCCTCTGTGCGAGCAGTGCCATGGGAAGATGAGGCGGAGCAACAGCTTTCCAGGCTAGCTCTTTCCGCCTGCCAGCTATCTGCAGACGTTCGCATTTTCAGAGCAGGACTGCGAATGGAGCCCAACAGGGACCCCCTATCCCCGCGCTTCGTTTGAGGTTTCCCGCCCCCCAATGCTGTCCTGCTCTCTGTCCCTTTCCTCTCTCTGTTATTCTTTCCTGTTCCCTGTGTCTGTTTTTTAATTCCTCCCTCTCTGTCCCTCAGCCCAGTGCTTTTTTTTCCCTTCTTCTTCTTTGCTGCCCAGCCGAGGCTTTTCCCCCTGCGTGTCTCTTCTGCTCCCCTGTCTGTTATTTTTGCCTGTCTTTCACTTTATCCTACCTCCCTGTCCCCTTTTTCTCTCTCATTATCACCTTGTCTCGCTCCCTGTCCCTGTCTTTCTCTGACAATTTATCCTGCTCCTTGTCCTTCTCTCCATTTGCTGTTATTTCCCGTGCTTCTTCTGACCTTTCCTTCCTTCTTTTTCTATCCTACTGCCCCAGTGCCTCTTTTGCCACCGCTGTCCTGCTCCCTGGCCCTTGTTTCCTCTCACTGTTCCTCTGTCCTGCTTCCTGTCCCCGGTTTTTCTCTTTCTCTATCCTGCTGCCTGTCTGGTCTTTTCTTAGTGTACATCCCTGTCCAGCCGGCTCTCCCTTTTTGCCTTTCTCTCCTTCTCTGTCCTGCTTCCCGGCCCGTTCTTGTCTTCCTCTCTCTCTGTCCTCTAGCCCCTTGCTGGTTTGTGTTGGGATTCCAACCCTAACCACCCCCTTCTTCGTCTGACCCTTTCTTTGTTTCTTAGTACCTTTTTTCCTGTTGCCTGTCCTTTTTCTCTCTCTGTCAGTGTGTCCTGCACTGCGTGGGACGGGGGTGGGAGGCTGAAAAACGGTGGGAAGCTGATGCGGGGGGATTCAGGCTGGAAAGAGGTAGGAGGTTGCAGAGGGGTTGGAAGCTGAATGAAGTAGAGGCCAGAAAAATGAGAGGTGGGGGCTGACGAGGGGTGGGAGGCTGGAGGTGTGGCCAAGGAGGGGGGAGTAGAGGCCAGCAGTAAAAGGAGGCCGGGAAGGGGTGGGAGGCTGCAGAGGGGAGGGAGGCCAGAGTCAAGAGTAGAGGTCAGCAAAAAAAGGAGGCCGGGAAGGGGTGGGAGGCTGCAGAGGGCTGGGAGGCAATGGGCGAGAGTAGAGGCCAGGAAAAAAAGGAGGTAGAGAAGGGGTGGGAGGCTGCAGAGTGGTGGGAGGCCGGGGGCGAGAGTAGAGGCCAGGAAAAAAAGGAGGCCGGGAAGGGGTGGGAGGCTGCAGAGGGGAGGGAGGCAATGGGCGAGAGTAGAGGCCAGGAAGAAAAAAGAGGCCGGGAAGGGGTGGGAGGCTGCAGAGAGGTGGGAGGCCAAGGGCGACAGTAGAGGCCAGAAAAAAAAGGAGGCCGGAAAGGGGTGGGAGGCTGCAGAGGGGTGGGAGGCCGGGGGTAAGAGTAGAGGCCAGGAAAAAAAGGAGACCGGGAAGTGGTGGGAGGCTGCAGAGGGGAGGGAGGCTGGGGGCGAGAGTAGAGGCCAGGAAAAATAGGAGGCCGGAAAAGGGTGGGAGGCTGCAGAGGGGTGGGAGGCCAGGGGCGAGAGTAGAGGCCAGAAAAAAAAGGAGGCCGGAAAGGGGTGGGAGGCTGCAGAGGGGTGGGAGGCCGGGGGTAAGAGTAGAGGCCAGAAAAAAAGGAGGCCGGGAAGGGGTGGGAGGCTGCAGAGGGGTGGGAGGCAATGGGCCAGAGTAGAGGCCAGGAAGAAAAAGAAGGACAGGAAGGGGTGGGAGTCTGCAGAGGGTTGGGAGGCAATGGGCGAGAGTAAAGGTTAGGAAATAAAGGAGGCCGGGAAGGGGTGGGAGGCCGGTGAGATGCGAGTAGGGGCCAGAAAGTCTCTTTTCTTCTCGCTTCTTCCCTGTATTTATCTTTCTTTTCTGCCTTCTTTATTCCTCTAATTCAAGTTCTATCTCGATCCCTGTGTTCTCCTTCCACTCATCATATTCTAGCCTTTTCTCTGTCCTATTCTTGCATATAGTGTGCAGTGGAGGATTCTTGTCTAGGAAGCGAGGTCTCGTATGAGCTCTAAGACACCCACATGCATTTTGGTGCTGGGCACCAATGACGCACAGGAGCAGTGCCATGGGCAGATGAGGCTGAGCAACAGCTTTCCAGGCTAGCTCTTTCTGTCTGCCAGCTATCTGCAGACGTTCGCATTTTCAGAGCAGGGCTGCCGGAGGCCCCCTGCACGGACCCCCAAAGCTACGTTTGAAGTTTGAGGGGGCAAGACAAGCAAGCAGCCCCGGTCTCTGTGCCTCTGTGCGAGCAGTGCCATGGGCAGATGAGGCTGAGCAACAGCTTTCCAGGCTAGCTCTTTCTGCCTGCGAGCTATCTGCAGACGTTCGCATTTTGGGAGCAGGGCTGCCGGAGGCTCCCAGCACAGACCACCTAAACTACGTTTGAAGTTTGAGGTGGCAAGACAAGCAAACAGCCCCAGTCTCTGTGCCTCTGTGCGAGCAGGGCCATGGGCAGATGAGGCTGAGCAACAGCTTTCCAGGCTAGCTCTTTCTGCCTGCGAGCTATCTGCAGACGTTTCCATTTTCAGAGCAGGGCTGCCGGAGGCGCCCGGCACGGACCACCTAAGATAAGTTGGAAGTTTGAGGTGGCAAGACAAGCAAGCAGCCCCGGTCTTTGTGCCTCGGTGCGAGCAGTGCCATGGGCAGATGAGGCTGAGCAACAGCTTTCCAGGCTAGCTCTTTCTGCCTGCCAGCTATCTGCAGACGTTCGCATTTTCAGAGCAGGGCTGCCGGAGGACCCCTGCACGGACCCCCAAAGCTACGTTTGAAGTTTGAGGGGGCAAGACAAGCAAGCAGCCCCAGTCTCTGTGCCTCTGTGCGAGCAGTGCCATGGGCAGATGAGGCTGAGCAACAGCTTTCCAGGCTAGCTCTTTCTGCCTGCCAGCTATCTGCAGACGTTCGCATTTTCAGAGCAGGGCTGCCGGAGGCCCCCTGCACGGACCCCCAAAGATACGTTTGAAGTTTGAGGGGGCAAGACAAGCAAGCAGCCCCAGGTTCTTGCCTCTGTGCGAGCAGTGCCATGGGCAGATGAGGCTGAGCAACAGCTTTCCAGGCTAGCTCTTTCTGCCTGCCAGCTATCTGCAGACGTTTCCATTTTCAGAGCCGGGCTGCCGCAGGCGCCCGGCACGGACCACCTAAGATACGTTGGAAGTTTGAGGTGGCAAGACAAGCAAGCAGCCCCGGTCTTTGTGCCTCTGTGCGAGCAGTGCCATGGGCAGATGAGGCTGAGCAACAGCTTTCCAGGCTAGCTCTTTCCGCCTGCCAGCTATCTGCAGACGTTCGCATTTTCAGAGCAGGACTGCGAATGGAGCCCAACAGGGACCCCCTATCCCCGCGCTTCGTTTGAGGTTTCCCACCCCCCAATGCTGTCCTGCTCTCTGTCCCTTTCCTCTCTCTGTTATTTTTTCCTGTTCCCTGTGTCTGTTTTTTAATTCCTCCCTCTCTGTCCCTCAGCCCAGTGCTTTTTTTTCCCTTCTTCTTCTTTGCTGCCCAGCCGAGGCTTTTCCCCCTGCGTGTCTCTTCTGCTCCCCTGTCTGTTATTTTTGCCTGTCTTTCACTTTATCCTACCTCCCTGTCCCCTTTTTCTCTCTCATTATCACCTTGTCTCGCTCCCTGTCCCTGTCTTTCTCTGACAATTTGTCCTGCTCCTTGTCCTTCTCTCCATTTGCTGTTATTTCCCGTTCTTCTTCTGACCTTTCCTTCCTTCTTTTTCTATCCTACTGCCCCAGTGCCTCTTTTGCCACCGCTGTCCTGCTCCCTGGCCCTTGTTTCCTCTCACTGTTCCTCTGTCCTGCTTCCTGTCCCCGGTTTTTCTCTTTCTCTATCCTGCTGCCTGTCTGGTCTTTTCTTAGTGTACATCCCTGTCCAGCCGGCTCTCCCTTTTTGCCTTTCTCTCCTTCTCTGTCCTGCTTCCCGGCCCGTTCTTGTCTTCCTCTCTCTCTGTCCTCTAGCCCCTTGCTGGTTTGTGTTGGGATTCCAACCCTAACCACCCCCTTCTTCGTCTGACCCTTTCTTTGTTTCTTAGTACCTTTTTTCCTGTTGCCTGTCCTTTTTCTCTCTCTGTCAGTGTGTCCTGCACTGCGTGGGACGGGGGTGGGAGGCTGAAAAACGGTGGGAAGCTGATGGGGGGGGATTCAGGCTGGAAAGAGGTAGGAGGTTGCAGAGGGGTTGGAAGCTGAATGAAGTAGAGGCCAGAAAAATGAGAGGTGGGGGCTGACGAGGGGTGGGAGGCTGGAGGTGTGGCCAAGGAGGGGGGAGTAGAGGCCAGCAGTAAAAGGAGGCCGGGAAGGGGTGGGAGGCTGCAGAGGGGAGGGAGGCCAGAGTCAAGAGTAGAGGTCAGCAAAAAAAGGAGGCCGGGAAGGGGTGGGAGGCTGCAGAGTGGTGGGAGGCCGGGGGCGAGAGTAGAGGCCAGGAAAAAAAGGAGGCCGGGAAGGGGTGGGAGGCTGCAGAGGGGAGGGAGGCAATGGGCGAGAGTAGAGGCCAGGAAGAAAAAAGGTGCCAGGAAGGGGTGGGAGGCTGCAGAGGGGTGGGAGGCCGGGGGCAAGAGTAGAGGCCAGGAAGAAAAAAGAGGCCGGGAAGGGGTGGGAGGCTGCAGAGAGGTGGGAGGCCAAGGGCGACAGTAGAGGCCAGAAAAAAAAGGAGGCCGGAAAGGGGTGGGAGGCTGCAGAGGGGAGGGAGGCCGGGGGTAAGAGTAGAGGCCAGGAAAAAAAGGAGACCGGGAAGTGGTGGGAGGCTGCAGAGGGGAGGGAGGCTGGGGGCGAGAGTAGAGGCCAGGAAAAATAGGAGGCCGGAAAAGGGTGGGAGGCTGCAGAGGGGTGGGAGGCCAGGGGCGAGAGTAGAGGCCAGAAAAAAAAGGAGGCCGGAAAGGGGTGGGAGGCTGAAGAGGGGAGGGAGCCCAGAGTCAAGAGTAGAGGTCAGCAAAAAAAGGAGGCCGGGAAGGGGTGGGAGGCTGCAGAGGGGAGGGAGGCAATGGGCGAGAGTACAGGCCAGGAAGAAAAAAGGTGCCAGGAAGGGGTGGGAAGCTGCAGAGGGGTGGGAGGCCGGGGGCAAGAGTAGAGGCCAGAAAAAAAAGGAGGCCGGGAAGGGGTGGGAGGCTGTAGAGAGGTGGGAGGCCAAGGGCGACAGTAGAGGCCAGAAAAAAAAGGAGGCCGGAAAGGGGTGGGAGGCTGCAGAGGGGTGGGAGGCCGGGGGCAAGAGTAGAGGCCAGAAAAAAAAAGAGGCCGGGAAGGGGTGGGAGGCTGCAGAGAGGTGGGAGGCCAAGGGCGACAGTAGAGGCCAGAAAAAAAAGGAGGCCGGAAAGGGGTGGGAGGCTGCAGAGGGGTGGGAGGCCGGGGGTAAGAGTAGAGGCCAGAAAAAAAAGGAGACCGGGAAGTGGTGGGAGGCTGCAGAGGGGAGGGAGGCTGGGGGCGAGAGTAGAGGCCAGGAAAAATAGGAGGCCGGAAAAGGGTGGGAGGCTGCAGAGGGGTGGGAGGCCAGGGGCGAGAGTAGAGGCCAGAAAAAAAAGGAGGCCGGAAAGGGGTGGGAGGCTGAAGAGGGGAGGGAGGCCAGAGTCAAGAGTAGAGGTCAGCAAAAAAAGGAGGCCGGGAAGGGGTGGGAGGCTGCAGAGGGCAGGGAGGCAATGGGCAAGAGTAGAGGCCAGGAAGAAAAAAGGTGCCAGGAAGGGGTGGGAGGCTGCAGAGGGGTGGGAGGCCGGGGGCAAGAGTAGAGGCCTGGAAGAAAAAAGAGGCCGGGAAGGGGTGGGAGGCTGCAGAGTGGTGGGAGGCCAGGGGCGAGAGTAGAGGCCAGGAAAAAAAGGAGGCCGCGAAGGGGTGGGAGGCTGCAGAGGGGTGGGAGGCTGGGGGCAAGAGTAGAGGCCAGAAAAAAAAGGAGGCCGGAAAGGGGTGGGAGGCTGCAGAGGGGTGGGAGGCCGGGGGTAAGGGTAGAGGCCAGGAAAAAAAGGAGGCCGGGAAGGGGTGGGAGGCCGGTGAGATGCGAGTAGGGGCCAGAAAGTCTCTTTTCTTCTCGCTTCTTCCCTGTATTTATCTTTCTTTTCTGCCTTCTTTATTCCTCTAATTCAAGTTCTATCTCGATCCCTGTGTTCTCCTTACACTCATCATATTCTAGCCTTTTCTCTGTCCTATTCTTGCATATAGTGTGCAGTGGAGGATTCTTGTCTAGGAAGCGAGGTCTCGTATGAGCTCTAAGACACCCACATGCATTTTGGTGCTGGGCACCAATGACGCACAGGAGCAGTGCCATGGGCAGATGAGGCTGAGCAACAGCTTTCCAGGCTAGCTCTTTCTGTCTGCCAGCTATCTGCAGACGTTCGCATTTTCAGAGCAGGGCTGCCGGAGGCCCCCTGCACGGACCCCCAAAGCTACGTTTGAAGTTTGAGGGGGCAAGACAAGCAAGCAGCCCCAGTCTCTGTGCCTCTGTGCGAGCAGTGCCATGGGAAGATGAGGCGGAGCAACAGCTTTCCAGGCTAGCTCTTTCCGCCTGCCAGCTATCTGCAGACGTTCGCATTTTCAGAGCAGGACTGCGAATGGAGCCCAACAGGGACCCCCTATCCCCGCGCTTCGTTTGAGGTTTCCCGCCCCCCAATGCTGTCCTGCTCTCTGTCCCTTTCCTCTCTCTGTTATTCTTTCCTGTTCCCTGTGTCTGTTTTTTAATTCCTCCCTCTCTGTCCCTCAGCCCAGTGCTTTTTTTTCCCTTCTTCTTCTTTGCTGCCCAGCCGAGGCTTTTCCCCCTGCGTGTCTCTTCTGCTCCCCTGTCTGTTATTTTTGCCTGTCTTTCACTTTATCCTACCTCCCTGTCCCCTTTTTCTCTCTCATTATCACCTTGTCTCGCTCCCTGTCCCTGTCTTTCTCTGACAATTTATCCTGCTCCTTGTCCTTCTCTCCATTTGCTGTTATTTCCCGTGCTTCTTCTGACCTTTCCTTCCTTCTTTTTCTATCCTACTGCCCCAGTGCCTCTTTTGCCACCGCTGTCCTGCTCCCTGGCCCTTGTTTCCTCTCACTGTTCCTCTGTCCTGCTTCCTGTCCCCGGTTTTTCTCTTTCTCTATCCTGCTGCCTGTCTGGTCTTTTCTTAGTGTACATCCCTGTCCAGCCGGCTCTCCCTTTTTGCCTTTCTCTCCTTCTCTGTCCTGCTTCCCGGCCCGTTCTTGTCTTCCTCTCTCTCTGTCCTCTAGCCCCTTGCTGGTTTGTGTTGGGATTCCAACCCTAACCACCCCCTTCTTCGTCTGACCCTTTCTTTGTTTCTTAGTACCTTTTTTCCTGTTGCCTGTCCTTTTTCTCTCTCTGTCAGTGTGTCCTGCACTGCGTGGGACGGGGGTGGGAGGCTGAAAAACGGTGGGAAGCTGATGCGGGGGGATTCAGGCTGGAAAGAGGTAGGAGGTTGCAGAGGGGTTGGAAGCTGAATGAAGTAGAGGCCAGAAAAATGAGAGGTGGGGGCTGACGAGGGGTGGGAGGCTGGAGGTGTGGCCAAGGAGGGGGGAGTACAGGCCAGCAGTAAAAGGAGGCCGGGAAGGGGTGGGAGGCTGCAGAGGGGAGGGAGGCCAGAGTCAAGAGTAGAGGTCAGCAAAAAAAGGAGGCCGGGAAGGGGTGGGAGGCTGCAGAGGGGTGGGAGGCAATGGGCGAGAGTAGAGGCCAGGAAAAAAAGGAGGTAGAGAAGGGGTGGGAGGCTGCAGAGTGGTGGGAGGCCGGGGGCGAGAGTAGAGGCCAGGAAAAAAAGGAGGCCGGGAAGGGGTGGGAGGCTGCAGAGGGGAGGGAGGCAATGGGCGAGAGTAGAGGCCAGGAAGAAAAAAGAGGCCGGGAAGGGGTGGGAGGCTGCAGAGAGGTGGGAGGCCAAGGGCGACAGTAGAGGCCAGAAAAAAAAGGAGGCCGGAAAGGGGTGGGAGGCTGCAGAGGGGTGGGAGGCCGGGGGTAAGAGTAGAGGCCAGGAAAAAAAGGAGACCGGGAAGTGGTGGGAGGCTGCAGAGGGGAGGGAGGCTGGGGGCGAGAGTAGAGGCCAGGAAAAATAGGAGGCCGGAAAAGGGTGGGAGGCTGCAGAGGGGTGGGAGGCCAGGGGCGAGAGTAGAGGCCAGAAAAAAAAGGAGGCCGGAAAGGGGTGGGAGGCTGCAGAGGGGTGGGAGGCCGGGGGTAAGAGTAGAGGCCAGAAAAAAAGGAGGCCGGGAAGGGGTGGGAGGCTGCAGAGGGGTGGGAGGCAATGGGCCAGAGTAGAGGCCAGGAAGAAAAAGAAGGACAGGAAGGGGTGGGAGTCTGCAGAGGGTTGGGAGGCAATGGGCGAGAGTAAAGGTTAGGAAATAAAGGAGGCCGGGAAGGGGTGGGAGGCCGGTGAGATGCGAGTAGGGGCCAGAAAGTCTCTTTTCTTCTCGCTTCTTCCCTGTATTTATCTTTCTTTTCTGCCTTCTTTATTCCTCTAATTCAAGTTCTATCTCGATCCCTGTGTTCTCCTTCCACTCATCATATTCTAGCCTTTTCTCTGTCCTATTCTTGCATATAGTGTGCAGTGGAGGATTCTTGTCTAGGAAGCGAGGTCTCGTATGAGCTCTAAGACACCCACATGCATTTTGGTGCTGGGCACCAATGACGCACAGGAGCAGTGCCATGGGCAGATGAGGCTGAGCAACAGCTTTCCAGGCTAGCTCTTTCTGCCTGCCAGCTATCTGCAGACGTTCGCATTTTCAGAGCAGGGCTGCCGGAGGCCCCCTGCACGGACCCCCAAAGCTACGTTTGAAGTTTGAGGGGGCAAGACAAGCAAGCAGCCCCGGTCTCTGTGCCTCTGTGCGAGCAGTGCCATGGGCAGATGAGGCTGAGCAACAGCTTTCTAGGCTAGCTCTTTCTGCCTGCGAGCTATCTGCAGACGTTCGCATTTTCAGAGCAGGGCTGCCGGAGGCCCCCTGCACGGACCCCCAAAGATACGTTTGAAGTTTGAGGGGGCAAGACAAGCAAGCAGCCCCAGTCTCTGTGCCTCTGTGCGAGCAGTGCCATGGGAAGATGAGGCGGAGCAACAGCTTTCCAGGCTAGCTCTTTCCGCCTGCCAGCTATCTGCAGACGTTCGCATTTTCAGAGCAGGACTGCGAATGGAGCCCAACAGGGACCCCCTATCCCCGCGCTTCGTTTGAGGTTTCCCGCCCCCCAATGCTGTCCTGCTCTCTGTCCCTTTCCTCTCTCTGTTATTCTTTCCTGTTCCCTGTGTCTGTTTTTTAATTCCTCCCTCTCTGTCCCTCAGCCCAGTGCTTTTTTTTCCCTTCTTCTTCTTTGCTGCCCAGCCGAGGCTTTTCCCCCTGCGTGTCTCTTCTGCTCCCCTGTCTGTTATTTTTGCCTGTCTTTCACTTTATCCTACCTCCCTGTCCCCTTTTTCTCTCTCATTATCACCTTGTCTCGCTCCCTGTCCCTGTCTTTCTCTGACAATTTATCCTGCTCCTTGTCCTTCTCTCCATTTGCTGTTATTTCCCGTGCTTCTTCTGACCTTTCCTTCCTTCTTTTTCTATCCTACTGCCCCAGTGCCTCTTTTGCCACCGCTGTCCTGCTCCCTGGCCCTTGTTTCCTCTCACTGTTCCTCTGTCCTGCTTCCTGTCCCCGGTTTTTCTCTTTCTCTATCCTGCTGCCTGTCTGGTCTTTTCTTAGTGTACATCCCTGTCCAGCCGGCTCTCCCTTTTTGCCTTTCTCTCCTTCTCTGTCCTGCTTCCCGGCCCGTTCTTGTCTTCCTCTCTCTCTGTCCTCTAGCCCCTTGCTGGTTTGTGTTGGGATTCCAACCCTAACCACCCCCTTCTTCGTCTGACCCTTTCTTTGTTTCTTAGTACCTTTTTTCCTGTTGCCTGTCCTTTTTCTCTCTCTGTCAGTGTGTCCTGCACTGCGTGGGACGGGGGTGGGAGGCTGAAAAACGGTGGGAAGCTGATGGGGGGGGATTCAGGCTGGAAAGAGGTAGGAGGTTGCAGAGGGGTTGGAAGCTGAATAAAGTAGAGGCCAGAAAAATGAGAGGTGGGGGCTGACGAGGGGTGGGAGGCTGGAGGTGTGGCCAAGGAGGGGGGAGTAGAGGCCAGCAGTAAAAGGAGGCCGGGAAGGGGTGGGAGGCTGCAGAGGGGAGGGAGGCCAGAGTCAAGAGTAGAGGTCAGCAAAAAAAGGAGGCCGGGAAGGGGTGGGAGGCTGCAGAGGGGTGGGAGGCAATGGGCGAGAGTAGAGGCCAGGAAAAAAAGGAGGTAGAGAAGGGGTGGGAGGCTGCAGAGTGGTGGGAGGCCGGGGGCGAGAGTAGAGGCCAGGAAAAAAAGGAGGCCGGGAAGGGGTGGGAGGCTGCAGAGGGGAGGGAGGCAATGGGCGAGAGTAGAGGCCAGGAAGAAAAAAGAGGCCGGGAAGGGGTGGGAGGCTGCAGAGAGGTGGGAGGCCAAGGGCGACAGTAGAGGCCAGAAAAAAAAGGAGGCCGGAAAGGGGTGGGAGGCTGCAGAGGGGTGGGAGGCCGGGGGTAAGAGTAGAGGCCAGGAAAAAAAGGAGACCGGGAAGTGGTGGGAGGCTGCAGAGGGGAGGGAGGCTGGGGGCGAGAGTAGAGGCCAGGAAAAATAGGAGGCCGGAAAAGGGTGGGAGGCTGCAGAGGGGTGGGAGGCCGGGGGTAAGAGTAGAGGCCAGAAAAAAAGGAGGCCGGGAAGGGGTGGGAGGCTGCAGAGGGGTGGGAGGCAATGGGCCAGAGTAGAGGCCAGGAAGAAAAAGAAGGACAGGAAGGGGTGGGAGTCTGCAGAGGGTTGGGAGGCAATGGGCGAGAGTAAAGGTTAGGAAATAAAGGAGGTCGGGAAGGGGTGGGAGGCCGGTGAGATGCGAGTAGGGGCCAGAAAGTCTCTTTTCTTCTCGCTTCTTCCCTGTATTTATCTTTCTTTTCTGCCTTCTTTATTCCTCTAATTCAAGTTCTATCTCGATCCCTGTGTTCTCCTTCCACTCATCATATTCTAGCCTTTTCTCTGTCCTATTCTTGCATATAGTGTGCAGTGGAGGATTCTTGTCTAGGAAGCGACGTCTCGTATGAGCTCTAAGACACCCACATGCATTTTGGTGCTGGGCACCAATGACGCACAGGAGCAGTGCCATGGGCAGATGAGGCTGAGCAACAGCTTTCCAGGCTAGCTCTTTCTGCCTGCCAGCTATCTGCAGACGTTCGCATTTTCAGAGCAGGGCTGCCGGAGGCCCCCTGCACGGACCCCCAAAGCTACGTTTGAAGTTTGAGGGGGCAAGACAAGCAAGCAGCCCCGGTCTCTGTGCCTCTGTGCGAGCAGTGCCATGGGCAGATGAGGCGGAGCAACAGCTTTCCAGGCTAGCTCTTTCTGCCTGCCAGCTATCTGCAGACGTTCGCATTTTGGGAGCAGGGCTGCCGGAGGCTCCCAGCACAGACCACCTAAACTACGTTTGAAGTTTGAGGTGGCAAGACAAGCAAACAGCCCCAGTCTCTGTGCCTCTGTGCGAGCAGGGCCATGGGCAGATGAGGCTGAGCAACAGCTTTCCAGGCTAGCTCTTTCTGCCTGCGAGCTATCTGCAGACGTTTCCATTTTCAGAGCAGGGCTGCCGGAGGCGCCCGGCACGGACCACCTAAGATAAGTTGGAAGTTTGAGGTGGCAAGACAAGCAAGCAGCCCCGGTCTTTGTGCCTCGGTGCGAGCAGTGCCATGGGCAGATGAGGCTGAGCAACAGCTTTCCAGGCTAGCTCTTTCTGTCTGCAAGCTATCTGCAGACGTTCGCATTTTCAGAGCAGGGCTGCCGCAGGCCCCCTGCACGGACCCCCAAAGCTACGTTTGAAGTTTGAGGGGGCAAGACAAGCAAGCAGCCCCAGTCTCTGTGCCTCTGTGCGAGCAGTGCCATGGGAAGATGAGGCGGAGCAACAGCTTTCCAGGCTAGCTCTTTCCGCCTGCCAGCTATCTGCAGACGTTCGCATTTTCAGAGCAGGACTGCGAATGGAGCCCAACAGGGACCCCCTATCCCCGCGCTTCGTTTGAGGTTTCCCGCCCCCCAATGCTGTCCTGCTCTCTGTCCCTTTCCTCTCTCTGTTATTCTTTCCTGTTCCCTGTGTCTGTTTTTTAATTCCTCCCTCTCTGTCCCTCAGCCCAGTGCTTTTTTTTCCCTTCTTCTTCTTTGCTGCCCAGCCGAGGCTTTTCCCCCTGCGTGTCTCTTCTGCTCCCCTGTCTGTTATTTTTGCCTGTCTTTCACTTTATCCTACCTCCCTGTCCCCTTTTTCTCTCTCATTATCACCTTGTCTCGCTCCCTGTCCCTGTCTTTCTCTGACAATTTATCCTGCTCCTTGTCCTTCTCTCCATTTGCTGTTATTTCCCGTGCTTCTTCTGACCTTTCCTTCCTTCTTTTTCTATCCTACTGCCCCAGTGCCTCTTTTGCCACCGCTGTCCTGCTCCCTGGCCCTTGTTTCCTCTCACTGTTCCTCTGTCCTGCTTCCTGTCCCCGGTTTTTCTCTTTCTCTATCCTGCTGCCTGTCTGGTCTTTTCTTAGTGTACATCCCTGTCCAGCCGGCTCTCCCTTTTTGCCTTTCTCTCCTTCTCTGTCCTGCTTCCCGGCCCGTTCTTGTCTTCCTCTCTCTCTGTCCTCTAGCCCCTTGCTGGTTTGTGTTGGGATTCCAACCCTAACCACCCCCTTCTTCGTCTGACCCTTTCTTTGTTTCTTAGTACCTTTTTTCCTGTTGCCTGTCCTTTTTCTCTCTCTGTCAGTGTGTCCTGCACTGCGTGGGACGGGGGTGGGAGGCTGAAAAACGGTGGGAAGCTGATGCGGGGGGATTCAGGCTGGAAAGAGGTAGGAGGTTGCAGAGGGGTTGGAAGCTGAATGAAGTAGAGGCCAGAAAAATGAGAGGTGGGGGCTGACGAGGGGTGGGAGGCTGGAGGTGTGGCCAAGGAGGGGGGAGTAGAGGCCAGCAGTAAAAGGAGGCCGGGAAGGGGTGGGAGGCTGCAGAGGGGAGGGAGGCCAGAGTCAAGAGTAGAGGTCAGCAAAAAAAGGAGGCCGGGAAGGGGTGGGAGGCTGCAGAGGGGTGGGAGGCAATGGGCGAGAGTAGAGGCCAGGAAAAAAAGGAGGTAGAGAAGGGGTGGGAGGCTGCAGAGTGGTGGGAGGCCGGGGGCGAGAGTAGAGGCCAGGAAAAAAAGGAGGCCGGGAAGGGGTGGGAGGCTGCAGAGGGGTGGGAGGCCGGGGGCAAGAGTAGAGGCCAGGAAGAAAAAAGAGGCCGGGAAGGGGTGGGAGGCTGCAGAGAGGTGGGAGGCCAAGGGCGACAGTAGAGGCCAGAAAAAAAAGGAGGCCGGAAAGGGGTGGGAGGCTGCAGAGGGGTGGGAGGCCGGGGGTAAGAGTAGAGGCCAGGAAAAAAAGGAGACCGGGAAGTGGTGGGAGGCTGCAGAGGGGAGGGAGGCTGGGGGCGAGAGTAGAGGCCAGGAAAAATAGGAGGCCGGAAAAGGGTGGGAGGCTGCAGAGGGGTGGGAGGCCAGGGGCGAGAGTAGAGGCCAGAAAAAAAAGGAGGCCGGAAACAGGTGGGAGGCTGCAGAGGGGTGGGAGGCCGGGGGTAAGAGTAGAGGCCAGAAAAAAAGGAGGCCGGGAAGGGGTGGGAGGCTGCAGAGGGGTGGGAGGCAATGGGCCAGAGTAGAGGCCAGGAAGAAAAAGAAGGACAGGAAGGGGTGGGAGTCTGCAGAGGGTTGGGAGGCAATGGGCGAGAGTAAAGGTTAGGAAATAAAGGAGGTCGGGAAGGGGTGGGAGGCCGGTGAGATGCGAGTAGGGGCCAGAAAGTCTCTTTTCTTCTCGCTTCTTCCCTGTATTTATCTTTCTTTTCTGCCTTCTTTATTCCTCTAATTCAAGTTCTATCTCGATCCCTGTGTTCTCCTTCCACTCATCATATTCTAGCCTTTTCTCTGTCCTATTCTTGCATATAGTGTGCAGTGGAGGATTCTTGTCTAGGAAGCGACGTCTCGTATGAGCTCTAAGACACCCACATGCATTTTGGTGCTGGGCACCAATGACGCACAGGAGCAGTGCCATGGGCAGATGAGGCTGAGCAACAGCTTTCCAGGCTAGCTCTTTCTGCCTGCCAGCTATCTGCAGACGTTCGCATTTTCAGAGCAGGGCTGCCGGAGGCCCCCTGCACGGACCCCCAAAGCTACGTTTGAAGTTTGAGGGGGCAAGACAAGCAAGCAGCCCCGGTCTCTGTGCCTCTGTGCGAGCAGTGCCATGGGCAGATGAGGCTGAGCAACAGCTTTCTAGGCTAGCTCTTTCTGCCTGCCAGCTATCTGCAGACGTTCGCATTTTCAGAGCAGGGCTGCCGGAGGCCCCCTGCACGGACCCCCAAAGCTACGTTTGAAGTTTGAGGGGGCAAGACAAGCAAGCAGCCCCAGTCTCTGTGCCTCTGTGCGAGCAGGGCCATGGGCAGATGAGGCTGAGCAACAGCTTTCCAGGCTAGCTCTTTCTGCCTGCCAGCTATCTGCAGACGTTTCCATTTTCAGAGCAGGGCTGCCGGAGGCCCCCTGCACGGACCCCCAAAGCTACGTTTGAAGTTTGAGGGGGCAAGACAAGCAAGCAGCCCCAGTCTCTGTGCCTCTGTGCGAGCAGTGCCATGGGCAGATGAGGCTGAGCAACAGCTTTCCAGGCTAGCTCTTTCTGCCTGCCAGCTATCTGCAGACGTTCGCATTTTCAGAGCAGGGCTGCCGGAGGCCCCCTGCACGGACCCCCAAAGCTACGTTTGAAGTTTGAGGGGGCAAGACAAGCAAGCAGCCCCAGTCTCTGTGCCTCTGTGCGAGCAGTGCCATGGGCAGATGAGGCTGAGCAACAGCTTTCCAGGCTAGCTCTTTCTGCCTGCCAGCTATCTGCAGACGTTCGCATTTTCAGAGCAGGGCTGCCGGAGGCCCCCTGCACGGACCCCCAAAGCTACGTTTGAAGTTTGAGGGGGCAAGACAAGCAAGCAGCCCCAGTCTCTGTGCCTCTGTGCGAGCAGTGCCATGGGCAGATGAGGCTGAGCAACAGCTTTCCAGGCTAGCTCTTTCTGCCTGCCAGCTATCTGCAGACGTTCGCATTTTGGGAGCAAGGCTGCCGGAGGCTCCCAGCACAGACCACCTAAACTACGTTTGAAGTTTGAGGTGGCAAGACAAGCAAACAGCCCCAGTCTCTGTGCCTCGGTGCGAGCAGGGCCATGGGCAGATGAGGCTGAGCAACAGCTTTCCAGGCTAGCTTTTTCTGCCTGCGAGCTATCTGCAGACGTTTCCATTTTCAGAGCAGGGCTGCCGGAGGCGCCCGGCACGGACCACCTAAGATACGTTGGAAGTTTGAGGTGGCAAGACAAGCAAGCAGCCCCGGTCTTTGTGCCTCGGTGCGAGCAGTGCCATGGGCAGATGAGGCTGAGCAACAGCTTTCCAGGCTAGCTCTTTCTGTCTGCAAGCTATCTGCAGACGTTCGCATTTTCAGAGCAGGGCTGCCGCAGGCCCCCTGCACGGACCCCCAAAGCTACGTTTGAAGTTTGAGGGGGCAAGACAAGCAAGCAGCCCCAGTCTCTGTGCCTCTGTGTGAGCAGTGCCATGGGAAGATGAGGCGGAGCAACAGCTTTCCAGGCTAGCTCTTTCCGCCTGCCAGCTATCTGCAGACGTTCGCATTTTCAGAGCCGGACTGCGAATGGAGCCGAACAGGGACCCCCTATCCCCGCGCTTCGTTTGAGGTTTCCCGCCCCCCAATGCTGTCCTGCTCTCTGTCCCTTTCCTCTCTCTGTTATTCTGTCCTGTTCCCTGTGTCTGTTTTTTAATTCCTTCCTCTCTGTCCCTCAGCCCAGTGCTTTTTTTTCCCTTCTTCTTCTTTGCTGCCCAGCCGAGGCTTTTCCCCCTGCGTGTCTCTTCTGCTCCCCTGTCTGTTATTTTTGCCTGTCTTTCACTTTATCCTACCTCCCTGTCCCCTTTTTCTCTCTCATTATCACCTTGTCTCGCTCCCTGTCCCTGTCTTTCTCTGACAATTTGTCCTGCTCCTTGTCCTTCTCTCCATTTGCTGTTATTTCCCGTTCTTCTTCTGACCTTTCCTTCCTTCTTTTTCTATCCTACTGCCCCAGTGCCTCTTTTGCCACCGCTGTCCTGCTCCCTGGCCCTTGTTTCCTCTCACTGTTCCTCTGTCCTGCTTCCTGTCCCCGGTTTTTCTCTTTCTCTATCCTGCTGCCTGTCTGGTCTTTTCTTAGTGTACATCCCTGTCCAGCCGGCTCTCCCTTTTTGCCTTTCTCTCCTTCTCTGTCCTGCTTCCCGGCCCGTTCTTGTCTTCCTCTCTCTCTGTCCTCTAGCCCCTTGCTGGTTTGTGTTGGGATTCCAACCCTAACCACCCCCTTCTTCGTCTGACCCTTTCTTTGTTTCTTAGTACCTTTTTTCCTGTTGCCTGTCCTTTTTCTCTCTCTGTCAGTGTGTCCTGCACTGCGTGGGACGGGGGTGGGAGGCTGAAAAACGGTGGGAAGCTGATGCGGGGGGATTCAGGCTGGAAAGAGGTAGGAGGTTGCAGAGGGGTTGGAAGCTGAATGAAGTAGAGGCCAGAAAAATGAGAGGTGGGGGCTGACGAGGGGTGGGAGGCTGGAGGTGTGGCCAAGGAGGGGGGAGTAGAGGCCAGCAGTAAAAGGAGGCCGGGAAGGGGTGGGAGGCTGCAGAGGGGAGGGAGGCCAGAGTCAAGAGTAGAGGTCAGCAAAAAAAGGAGGCCGGGAAGGGGTGGGAGGCTGCAGAGGGGTGGGAGGCCAGGGGCGAGAGTAGAGGCCAGGAAGAAAAAGGAGGTAGAGAAGGGGTGGGAGGCTGCAGAGTGGTGGGAGGCCGGGGGCGAGAGTAGAGGCCAGGAAAAAAAGGAGGCCGGGAAGGGGTGGGAGGCTGCAGAGGGGAGGGAGGCAATGGGCGAGAGTAGAGGCCAGGAAGAAAAAAGAGGCCGGGAAGGGGTGGGAGGCTGCAGAGAGGTGGGAGGCCAGAGTCAAGAGTAGAGGTCAGCAAAAAAAGGAGGCCGGGAAGGGGTGGGAGGCTGCAGAGGGGTGGGAGGCAATGGGCGAGAGTAGAGGCCAGGAAGAAAAAAGAGGCCGGGAAGGGGTGGGAGGCTGCAGAGTGGTGGGTGGCCAGGGTCGAGAGTAGAGGCCAGAAAAAAAAGGAGGCCGGAAAGGGGTGGGAGGCTGCAGAGGGGTGGGAGGCCGGGGGTAAGAGTAGAGGCCAGGAAAAAAAGGAGACCGGGAAGTCGTGGGAGGCTGCAGAGGGGAGGGAGGCTGGGGGCGAGAGTAGAGGCCAGGAAAAATAGGAGGCCGGAAAGGGGTGGGAGGCTGCAGAGGGGTGGGAGGCCGGGGGTAAGAGTAGAGGCCTAGAAAAAAAGGAGACTGGGAAGTCGTGGGAGGCTGCAGAGGGGAGGGAGGCTGGGGGCGAGAGTAGAGGCCAGGAAAAATAGGAGGCCGGAAAAGGGTGGGAGGCTGCAGAGGGGTGGGAGGCCAGGGGCGAGAGTAGAGGCCAGAAAAAAAAGGAGGCCGGAAAGGGGTGGGAGGCTGCAGAGGGGTGGGAGGCCGGGGGTAAGAGTAGAGGCCAGAAAAAAAGGAGGCCGGGAAGGGGTGGGAGGCTGCAGAGGGGTGGGAGGCAATGGGCCAGAGTAGAGGCCAGGAAGAAAAAGAAGGACAGGAAGGGGTGGGAGTCTGCAGAGGGTTGGGAGGCAATGGGCGAGAGTAAAGGTTAGGAAATAAAGGAGGCCGGGAAGGGGTGGGAGGCCGGTGAGATGCGAGTAGGGGCCAGAAAGTCTCTTTTCTTCTCGCTTCTTCCCTGTATTTATCTTTCTTTTCTGCCTTCTTTATTCCTCTAATTCAAGTTCTATCTCGATCCCTGTGTTCTCCTTCCACTCATCATATTCTAGCCTTTTCTCTGTCCTATTCTTGCATATAGTGTGCAGTGGAGGATTCTTGTCTAGGAAGCGACGTCTCGTATGAGCTCTAAGACACCCACATGCATTTTGGTGCTGGGCACCAATGACGCACAGGAGCAGTGCCATGGGCAGATGAGGCTGAGCAACAGCTTTCCAGGCTAGCTCTTTCTGTCTGCCAGCTATCTGCAGACGTTCGCATTTTCAGAGCAGGGCTGCCGGAGGCCCCCTGCACGGACCCCCAAAGCTACGTTTGAAGTTTGAGGGGGCAAGACAAGCAAGCAGCCCCGGTCTCTGTGCCTCTGTGCGAGCAGTGCCATGGGCAGATGAGGCTGAGCAACAGCTTTCCAGGCTAGCACTTTCTGCCTGCCAGCTATCTGCAGACGTTCGCATTTTCAGAGCAGAGCTGCCGCAGGCCCCCTGCACGGACCCCCAAAGCTACGTTTGAAGTTTGAGGGGGCAAGACAAGCAAGCAGCCCCAGTCTCTGTGCCTCTGTGCGAGCAGTGCCATGGGCAGATGAGGTTGAGCAACAGCTTTCCAGGCTAGCTCTTTCTGCCTGCCAGCTATCTGCAGACGTTCGCATTTTCAGAGCAGGGCTGCCGCAGGCCCCCTGCACGGACCCCCAAAGCTACGTTTGAAGTTTGAGGGGGCAAGACAAGCAAGCAGCCCCAGTCTCTGTGCCTCTGTGCGAGCAGGGCCATGGGCAGATGAGGCTGAGCAACAGCTTTCCAGGCTAGCTCTTTCTGCCTGCGAGCTATCTGCAGACGTTTCCATTTTCAGAGCAGGGCTGCCGGAGGCCCCCTGCACGGACCACCTAAGATACGTTGGAAGTTTGAGGTGGCAAGACAAGCAAGCAGCCCCGGTCTTTGTGCCTCGGTGCGAGCAGTGCCATGGGCAGATGAGGCTGAGCAACAGCTTTCCAGGCTAGCTTTTTCTGTCTGCAAGCTATCTGCAGACGTTCGCATTTTCAGAGCAGAGCTGCCGGAGGCCCCCTGCACGGACCCCCAAAGCTACGTTTGAAGTTTGAGGGGGCAGGACAAGCAAGCAGCCCCAGTCTCTGTGCCTCTGTGCGAGCAGTGCCATGGGCAGATGAGGCTGAGCAACAGCTTTCCAGGCTAGCTCTTTCTGCCTGCCAGCTATCTGCAGACGTTCGCATTTTCAGAGCAGGGCTGCCGCAGGCCCCCTGCACGGACCCCCAAAGCTACGTTTGAAGTTTGAGGGGGCAAGACAAGCAAGCAGCCCCAGTCTCTGTGCCTCTGTGCGAGCAGGGCCATGGGCAGATGAGGCTGAGCAACAGCTTTCCAGGCTAGCTCTTTCTGCCTGCCAGCTATCTGCAGACGTTCGCATTTTCAGAGCAGGGCTGCCGGAGGCCCCCTGCACGGACCCCCAAAGCTACGTTTGAAGTTTGAGGGGGCAGGACAAGCAAGCAGCCCCAGTCTCTGTGCCTCTGTGTGAGCAGTACCATGGGCAGATGAGGCTGAGCAACAGCTTTCCAGGCTAGCTCTTTCTGCCTGCCAGCTATCTGCAGACGTTCGCATTTTCAGAGCAGGGCTGCCGCAGGCCCCCTGCACGGACCCCCAAAGCTACGTTTGAAGTTTGAGGGGGCAGGACAAGCAAGCAGCCCCAGTCTCTGTGCCTCTGTGCGAGCAGTGCCATGGGCAGATGAGGCTGAGCAACAGCTTTCCAGGCTAGCTCTTTCTGCCTGCCAGCTATCTGCAGACGTTCGCATTTTCAGAGCAGGGCTGCCGGAGGCCCCCTGCACGGTCCCCCAAAGCTACGTTTGAAGTTTGAGGGGGCAAGACAAGCAAGCAGCCCCAGTCTCTGTGCCTCTGTGCGAGCAGTGCCATGGGCAGATGAGGCTGAGCAACAGCTTTCCAGGCTAGCTCTTTCTGCCTGCGAGCTATCTGCAGACGTTCGCATTTTCAGAGCAGGGCTGCCGCAGGCCCCCTGCACGGAATACCAAAGCTACGTTTGAAGTTTGAGGGGGCAAGACAAGCAAGCAGCCCCAGTCTCTGTGCCTCTGTGCGAGCAGTACCATGGGCAGATGAGGCTGAGCAACAGCTTTCCAGGCTAGCTCTTTCTGCCTGCCAGCTATCTGCAGACGTTCGCATTTTCAGAGCAGGGCTGCCGCAGGCCCCCTGCACGGACCCCCAAAGCTACGTTTGAAGTTTGAGGGGGCAGGACAAGCAAGCAGCCCCAGTTTCTGTGCCTCTGTGCGAGCAGTGCCATGGGCAGATGAGGCTGAGCAACAGCTTTCCAGGCTAGCTCTTTCTGCCTGCCAGCTATCTGCAGACGTTCGCATTTTCAGAGCAGGGCTGCCGGAGGCCCCCTGCACGGACCCCCAAAGCTACGTTTGAAGTTTGAGGGGGCAAGACAAGCAAGCAGCCCCAGTCTCTGTGCCTCGGTGCGAGCAGTGCCATGGGCAGATGAGGCTGAGCAACAGCTTTCCAGGCTAGCTCTTTCTGCCTGCCAGCTATCTGCAGACGTTCGCATTTTCAGAGCAGGGCTGCCGCAGGCCCCCTGCACGGACCCCCAAAGCTACGTTTGAAGTTTGAGGGGGCAGGACAAGCAAGCAGCCCCAGTCTCTGTGCCTCTGTGCGAGCAGTGCCATGGGCAGATGAGGCTGAGCAACAGCTTTCCAGGCTAGCTCTTTCTGCCTGCCAGCTATCTGCAGACGTTCGCATTTTCAGAGCAGGGCTGCCGCAGGCCCCCTGCACGGACCCCCAAAGCTACGTTTGAAGTTTGAGGGGGCAAGACAAGCAAGCAGCCCCAGTCTCTGTGCCTCTGTGCGAGCAGTGCCATGGGCAGATGAGGCTGAGCAACAGCTTTCCAGGCTAGCTCTTTCTGCCTGCAAGATATCTGCAGACGTTCGCATTTTCAGAGCAGGGCTGCCGCAGGCCCCCTGCACGGACCCCCAAAGCTACGTTTGAAGTTTGAGGGGGCAAGACAAGCAAGCAGCCTCAGTCTCTGTGCCTCTGTGCGAGCAGTGCCATGGGCAGATGAGGCTGAGCAACAGCTTTCCAGGCTAGCTCTTTCTGCCTGCCAGCTATCTGCAGACGTTCGCATTTTCAGAGCAGGGCTGCCGCAGGCCCCCTGCACGGACCCCCAAAGCTACGTTTGAAGTTTGAGGGGGCAAGACAAGCAAGCAGCCCCAGTCTCTGTGCCTCTGTGCGAGCAGTGCCATGGGCAGATGAGGCTGAGCAACAGCTTTCCAGGCTAGCTCTTTCTGCCTGCCAGCTATCTGCAGACGTTCGCATTTTCAGAGCAGGGCTGCCGGAGGCCCCCTGCACGGACCCCCAAAGCTACGTTTGAAGTTTGAGGGGGCAAGACAAGCAAGCAGCCCCAGTCTCTGTGCCTCTGTGCGAGCAGTGCCATGGGCAGATGAGGCTGAGCAACAGCTTTCCAGGCTAGCTCTTTCTGCCTGCCAGCTATCTGCAGACGTTCGCATTTTCAGAGCAGGGCTGCCGGAGGCCCCCTGCACGGACCCCCAAAGCTACGTTTGAAGTTTGAGGGGGCAAGACAAGCAAGCAGCCCCAGTCTCTGTGCCTCTGTGCGAGCAGTGCCATGGGCAGATGAGGCTGAGCAACAGCTTTCCAGGCTAGCTCTTTCTGCCTGCCAGCTATCTGCAGACGTTCGCATTTTCAGAGCAGGGCTGCCGCAGGCCCCCTGCACGGACCCCCAAAGCTACGTTTGAAGTTTGAGGGGGCAAGACAAGCAAGCAGCCCCAGTCTCTGTGCCTCTGTGCGAGCAGTGCCATGGGCAGATGAGGCTGAGCAACAGATTTCCAGGCTAGCTCTTTCTGCCTGCCACCTATCTGCAGACGTTCGCATTTTCAGAGCAGGGCTGCTGGAGGCCCCCTGCATGGACCCCCAAAGCTACCTTTGAAGTTTGAGGGGGGAAGACAAGCAAGCAGCCCCAGTCTCTGTGCCTCTGTGCGAGCAGTGCCATGGGCAGATGAGGCTGAGCAACAGCTTTCCAGGCTAGCTCTTTCTGCCTGCCAGCTATCTGCAGACGTTCGCATTTTCAGAGCAGGGCTGCCGGAGGCCCCCTGCACGGACACCCAAAGCTACGTTTGAAGTTTGAGGGGGCAAGACAAGCAATCAGCCCCAGTCTCTGTGCCTCTGTGCGAGCAGTGCCATGGGCAGATGAGGCTGAGCAACAGCTTTCCAGGCTAGCTCTTTCTGCCTGCCAGCTATCTGCAGACGTTCGCATTTTCAGAGCAGGGCTGCCGGAGGCCCCCTGCACGGACCCCCAAAGCTACGTTTGAAGTTTGAGGGGGCAAGACAAGCAAGCAGCCCCAGTCTCTGTGCCTCTGTGCGAGCAGTGCCATGGGCAGATGAGGCTGAGCAACAGCTTTCCAGGCTAGCTCTTTCTGCCTGCCAGCTATCTGCAGACGTTCGCATTTTCAGAGCAGGGCTGCCGGAGGCCCCCTGCACGGACCCCCAAAGCTACGTTTGAAGTTTGAGGTGGCAAGACAAGCAAGCAGCACCAGTCTCTGTGCCTCTGTGCGAGCAGTGCCATGGGCAGATGAGGCTGAGCAACAGCTTTCCAGGCTAGCTCTTTCTGCCTGCGAGCTATCTGCAGACGTTCGCATTTTCAGAGCAGGGCTGCCGCAGGCCCCCTGCACGGACCCCCAAAGCTACGTTTGAAGTTTGAGGGGGCAAGACAAGCAAGCAGCCCCAGTCTCTGTGCCTCGGTGCGAGCAGTGCCATGGGCAGATGAGGCTGAGCAACAGCTTTCCAGGCTAGCTCTTTCTGCCTGCCAGCTATCTGCAGACGTTTGCATTTTCAGAGCAGGGCTGCCGCAGGCCCCCTGCACGGACCCCCAAAGCTACGTTTGAAGTTTGAGGGGGCAAGACAAGCAAGCAGCCCCAGTCTCTGTGCCTCTCTGCGAGCAGTGCCATGGGCAGATGAGGCTGAGCAACAGATTTCCAGGCTAGCTCTTTCTGCCTGCCAGCTATCTGCAGACGTTCGCATTTTCAGAGCAGGGCTGCCGGAGGCCCCCTGCACGGACCCCCAAAGCTACGTTTGAAGTTTGAGGGGGCAGGACAAGCAAGCAGCCCCAGTCTCTGTGCCTCTGTGTGAGCAGTACCATGGGCAGATGAGGCTGAGCAACAGCTTTCCAGGCTAGCTCTTTCTGCCTGCCAGCTATCTGCAGACGTTCGCATTTTCAGAGCAGGGCTGCCGCAGGCCCCCTGCACGAAACCCCAAAGCTACGTTTGAAGTTTGAGGGGGCAGGACAAGCAAGCAGCCCCAGTCTCTGTGCCTCTGTGCGAGCAGTGCCATGGGCAGATGAGGCTGAGCAACAGCTTTCCAGGCTAGCTCTTTCTGCCTGCCAGCTATCTGCAGACGTTCGCATTTTCAGAGCAGGGCTTCCGGAGGCCCCCTGCACGGTCCCCCAAAGCTACGTTTGAAGTTTGAGGGGGCAAGACAAGCAAGCAGCCCCAGTCTCTGTGCCTCTGTGCGAGCAGTGCCATGGGCAGATGAGGCTGAGCAACAGCTTTCCAGGCTAGCTCTTTCTGCCTGCCAGCTATCTGCAGACGTTCGCATTTTCAGAGCAGGGCTGCTGGAGGCCCCCTGCACGGAACCCCAAAGCTACGTTAGAAGTTTGAGGGGGCAAGACAAGCAAGCAGCCCCAGTCTCTGTGCCTCTGTGCGAGCAGTACCATGGGCAGATGAGGCTGAGCAACAGCTTTCCAGGCTAGCTCTTTCTGCCTGCCAGCTATCTGCAGACGTTCGCATTTTCAGAGCAGGGCTGCCGCAGGCCCCCTGCACGGACCCCCAAAGCTACGTTTGAAGTTTGAGGGGGCAGGACAAGCAAGCAGCCCCAGTCTCTGTGCCTCTGTGCGAGCAGTGCCATGGGCAGATGAGGCTGAGCAACAGCTTTCCAGGCTAGCTCTTTCTGCCTGCCAGCTATCTGCAGACGTTCGCATTTTCAGAGCAGGGCTGCCGGAGGCCCCCTGCACGGACCCCCAAAGCTACGTTTGAAGTTTGAGGGGGCAAGACAAGCAAGCAGCCCCAGTCTCTGTGCCTCTGTGCGAGCAGTGCCATGGGCAGATGAGGCTGAGCAACAGCTTTCCAGGCTAGCTCTTTCTGCCTGCCAGCTATCTGCAGACGTTCGCATTTTCAGAGCAGGGCTGCCGCAGGCCCCCTGCACGGACCCCCAAAGCTACGTTTGAAGTTTGAGGGGGCAGGACAAGCAAGCAGCCCCAGTTTCTGTGCCTCTGTGCGAGCAGTGCCATGGGCAGATGAGGCTGAGCAACAGCTTTCCAGGCTAGCTCTTTCTGCCTGCCAGCTATCTGCAGACGTTCGCATTTTCAGAGCAGGGCTGCCGGAGGCCCCCTGCACGGACCCCCAAAGCTACGTTTGAAGTTTGAGGGGGCAAGACAAGCAAGCAGCCCCAGTCTCTGTGCCTCTGTGCGAGCAGTGCCATGGGCAGATGAGGCTGAGCAACAGCTTTCCAGGCTAGCTCTTTCTTCCTGCGAGCTATCTGCAGACGTTCGCATTTTCAGAGCAGGGCTGCCGGAGGCCCCCTGCACGGACCCCCAAAGCTACGTTTGAAGTTTGAGGGGGCAAGACAAGCAAGCAGCCCCAGTCTCTGTGCCTCTGTGCGAGCAGTGCCATGGGCAGATGAGGCTGAGCAACAGCTTTCCAGGCTAGCTCTTTCTGCCTGCCAGCTATCTGCAGACGTTCGCATTTTCAGAGCAGGGCTGCCGCAGGCCCCCTGCACGGACCCCCAAAGCTACGTTTGAAGTTTGAGGGGGCAAGACAAGCAAGCAGCCCCAGTCTCTGTGCCTCTGTGCGAGCAGTGCCATGGGCAGATGAGGCTGAGCAACAGCTTTCCAGGCTAGCTCTTTCTCCCTGTGAGCTATCTGCAGACGTTCGCATTTTCAGAGCAGGCCTGCTGGAGGCCCCCTGCATGGACCCCCAAAGCTACCTTTGAAGTTTGAGGGGGGAAGACAAGCAAGCAGCCCCAGTCTCTGTGCCTCTGTGCGAGCAGTGCCATGGGCAGATGAGGCTGAGCAACAGCTTTCCAGGCTAGCTCTTTCTGCCTGCCAGCTATCTGCAGACGTTCGCATTTTCAGAGCAGGGCTGCCGCAGGCCCCCTGCACGGACCCCCAAAGCTACGTTTGAAGTTTGAGGGGGCAAGACAAGCAATCAGCCCCAGTCTCTGTGCCTCTGTGCGAGCAGTGCCATGGGCAGATGAGGCTGAGCAACAGCTTTCCAGGCTAGCTCTTTCTGCCTGCCAGCTATCTGCAGACGTTCGCATTTTCAGAGCAGGGCTGCCGGAGGCCCCCTGCACGGACCCCCAAAGCTACGTTTGAAGTTTGAGGGGGCAAGACAAGCAAGCAGCCCCAGTCTCTGTGCCTCTGTGCGAGCAGTGCCATGGGCAGATGAGGCTGAGCAACAGCTTTCCAGGCTAGCTCTTTCTGCCTGCCAGCTATCTGCAGACGTTCGCATTTTCAGAGCAGGGCTGCCGCAGGCCCCCTGCACGGAACGCCAAAGCTACGTTTGAAGTTTGAGGGGGCAAGACAAGCAAGCAGCCCCAGTCTCTGTGCCTCTGTGCGAGCAGTGCCATGGGCAGATGAGGCTGAGCAACAGCTTTCCAGGCTAGCTCTTTCTGCCTGCCAGCTATCTGCGGACGTTCACATTTTCAGAGCAGGGCTGCCGCAGGCCCCCTGCACGGACCCCTAAAGCTACGTTTGAAGTTTGAGGGGGCAAGACAAGCAAGCAGCCCCAGTCTCTGTGCCTCTGTGCGAGCAGTGCAATGGGCAGATGAGGCTGAGCAACAGCTTTCCAGGCTAGCTCTTTCTGCCTGCCAGCTATCTGCAGACGTTCGCATTTTGGGAGCAGGGCTGCCGGAGGCCCCCTGCACGGACCCCCAAAGCTACGTTTGAAGTTTGAGGGGGCAAGACAAGCAAGCAGCCCCAGTCTCTGTGCCTCGGTGCGAGCAGTGCCATGGGCAGATGAGGCTGAGCAACAGCTTTCCAGGCTAGCTCTTTCTGCCTGTCAGCTATTTGCAGACGTTCGCATTTTGGGAGCAGGGCTGCCGGAGGCTCCCAGCACAGACCACCTAAACTACGTTTGAAGTTTGAGGTGGCAAGACAAGCAAGCAGCCCCGGTCTTTGTGCCTCGGTGCGAGCAGTGCCATGGGCAGATGAGGCTGAGCAACAGCTTTCCAGGCTAGCTCTTTCTGTCTGCAAGCTATCTGCAGACGTTCGCATTTTCAGAGCAGGGCTGCCGCAGGCCCCCTGCACGGACCCCCAAAGCTACGTTTGAAGTTTGAGGGGGCAAGACAAGCAAGCAGCCCCAGTCTCTGTGCCTCTGTGCGAGCAGTGCCATGGGAAGATGAGGCGGAGCAACAGCTTTCCAGGCTAGCTCTTTCCGCCTGCCAGCTATCTGCAGACGTTCGCATTTTCAGAGCAGGACTGCGAATGGAGCCCAACAGGGACCCCCTATCCCCGCGCTTCGTTTGAGGTTTCCCGCCCCCCAATGCTGTCCTGCTCTCTGTCCCTTTCCTCTCTCTGTTATTCTGTCCTGTTCCCTGTGTCTGTTTTTTAATTCCTCCCTCTCTGTCCCTCAGCCCAGTGCTTTTTTTTCCCTTCTTCTTCTTTGCTGCCCAGCCGAGGCTTTTCCCCCTGCGTGTCTGTTCTGCTCCCCTGTCTGTTATTTTTGCCTGTCTTTCACTTTATCCTACCTCCCTGTCCCCTTTTTCTCTCTCATTATCACCTTGTCTCGCTCCCTGTCCCTGTCTTTCTCTGACAATTTGTCCTGCTCCTTGTCCTTCTCTCCATTTGCTGTTATTTCCCGTTCTTCTTCTGACCTTTCCTTCCTTCTTTTTCTATCCTACTGCCCCAGTGCCTCTTTTGCCACCGCTGTCCTGCTCCCTGGCCCTTGTTTCCTCTCACTGTTCCTCTGTCCTGCTTCCTGTCCCCGGTTTTTCTCTTTCTCTATCCTGCTGCCTGTCTGGTCTTTTCTTAGTGTACATCCCTGTCCAGCCGGCTCTCCCTTTTTGCCTTTCTCTCCTTCTCTGTCCTGCTTCCCGGCCCGTTCTTGTCTTCCTCTCTCTCTGTCCTCTAGCCCCTTGCTGGTTTGTGTTGGGATTCCAACCCTAACCACCCCCTTCTTCGTCTGACCCTTTCTTTGTTTCTTAGTACCTTTTTTCCTGTTGCCTGTCCTTTTTCTCTCTCTGTCAGTGTGTCCTGCACTGCGTGGGACGGGGGTGGGAGGCTGAAAAACGGTGGGAAGCTGATGGGGGGGGATTCAGGCTGGAAAGAGGTATGAGGTTGCAGAGGGGTTGGAAGCTGAATAAAGTAGAGGCCAGAAAAATGAGAGGTGGGGGCTGACGAGGGGTGGGAGGCTGGAGGTGTGGCCAAGGAGGGGGGAGTAGAGGCCAGCAGTAAAAGGAGGCCGGGAAGGGGTGGGAGGCTGCAGAGGGGAGGGAGGCCAGAGTCAAGAGTAGAGGTCAGCAAAAAAAGGAGGCCGGGAAGGGGTGGGAGGCTGCAGAGGGGTGGGAGGCAATGGGCGAGAGTAGAGGCCAGGAAGAAAAAGGAGGTAGAGAAGGGGTGGGAGGCTGCAGAGTGGTGGGAGGCCGGGGGCGAGAGTAGAGGCCAGGAAAAAAAGGAGGCCGGGAAGGGGTGGGAGGCTGCAGAGGGGAGGGAGGCAATGGGCGAGAGTAGAGGCCAGGAAGAAAAAAGGTGCCAGGAAGGGGTGGGAGGCTGCAGAGGGGTGGGAGGCCGGGGGCAAGAGTAGAGGCCAGGAAGAAAAAAGAGGCCGGGAAGGGGTGGGAGGCTGCAGAGAGGTGGGAGGCCAAGGGCGACAGTAGAGGCCAGAAAAAAAAGGAGGCCGGAAAGGGGTGGGAGGCTGCAGAGTGGTGGGAGGCCGGGGGTAAGAGTAGAGGCCAGGAAAAAAAGGAGACCGGGAAGTGGTGGGAGGCTGCAGAGGGGAGGGAGTCTGGGGGCGAGAGTAGAGGCCAGGAAAAATAGGAGGCCGGAAAAGGGTGGGAGGCTGCAGAGGGGTGGGAGGCCAGGGGCGAGAGCAGAGGCCAGGAAGAAAAAGGAGGCCGCGAAGGGGTGGGAGGCTGCAGAGGGGTGGGAGGCCGGGGGCAAGAGTAGAGGCCAGAAAAAAAAGGAGGCCGGGAAAGGGTGGGAGGCTGCAGAGAGGTGGGAGGCCAAGGGCGACAGTAGAGGCCAGGAAGAAAAAAGGTGCCAGGAAGGGGTGGGAGGCTGCAGAGGGGTGGGAGGCCGGGGGCAAGAGTAGAGGCCTGGATGAAAAAGAGGCCGGAAAGGGGTGGGAGGCTGCAGAGCGGTGGGAGGCCAGGGGCGAGAGTAGAGGCCAGGAAAAAAAGGAGGCCGCGAAGGGGTGGGAGGCTGCAGAGGGGTGGGAGGCCGGGGGCAAGAGTAGAGGCCAGAAAAAAAAGGAGGCCGGGAAGGGGTGGGAGGCTGCAGAGAGGTGGGAGGCCAAGGGCGACAGTAGAGGCCAGAAAAAAAAGGAGGCCGGAAAGGGGTGGGAGGCTGCAGAGGGGTGGGAGGCCGGGGGTAAGGGTAGAGGCCAGGAAAAAAAGGAGACCGGGAAGTGGTGGGAGGCTGCAGAGGGGAGGGAGGCTGGGGGCGAGAGTAGAGGCCAGGAAAAATAGGAGGCCGGAAAAGGGTGGGAGGCTGCAGAGGGGTGGGAGGCCAGGGGCGAGAGTAGAGGCCAGGAAAAAAAGGAGGCCGGGAAGGGGTGGGAGGCTGCAGAGGGGTGGGAGGCAATGGGCCAGAGTAGAGGCCAGGAAGAAAAAGAAGGACAGGAAGGGGTGGGAGTCTGCAGAGGGTTGGGAGGCAATGGGCGAGAGTAAAGGTTAGGAAATAAAGGAGGCCGGGAAGGGGTGGGAGGCCGGTGAGATGCGAGTAGGGGCCAGAAAGTCTCTTTTCTTCTCGCTTCTTCCCTGTATTTATCTTTCTTTTCTGCCTTCTTTATTCCTCTAATTCAAGTTCTATCTCGATCCCTGTGTTCTCCTTCCACTCATCATATTCTAGCCTTTTCTCTGTCCTATTCTTGCATATAGTGTGCAGTGGAGGATTCTTGTCTAGGAAGCGACGTCTCGTATGAGCTCTAAGACACCCACATGCATTTTGGTGCTGGGCACCAATGACGCACAGGAGCAGTGCCATGGGCAGATGAGGCTGAGCAACAGCTTTCCAGGCTAGCTCTTTCTGCCTGCCAGCTGTCTGCAGACGTTCGCATTTTCAGAGCAGGGCTGCCGGAGGCGCCCAACACGGACCCCCAAAACTGCGTTTGAAGTTTGAGGGGGCAAGACAAGCAAGCAGCCCCAGTCTCTGTGCCTCGGTGCGAGCAGTGCCATGGGCAGATGAGGCTGAGCAACAGCTTTCCAGGCTAGCTCTTTCTGCCTGCCAGCTATCTGCAGACGTTCGCATTTTCAGAGCAGGGCTGCCGCAGGCCCCCTGCACGGACCCCCAAAGCTACGTTTGAAGTTTGAGGGGGCAAGACAAGCAAGCAGCCCCAGTCTCTGTGCCTCTGTGCGAGCAGTGCCATGGGCAGATGAGGCTGAGCAACAGCTTTCCAGGCTAGCTCTTTCTGCCTGTGAGCTATCTGCAGACGTTCGCATTTTCAGAGCAGGGCTGCTGCAGGCCCCCTGCACGGACCCCCAAAGCTACGTTTGAAGTTTGAGGGGGCAAGACAAGCAAGCAGCCCCAGTCTCTGTGCCTCTGTGCGAGCAGTGCCATGGGCAGATGAGGCTGAGCAACAGCTTTCCAGGCTAGCTCTTTCTGCCTGCCAGCTATCTGCAGATGTTCGCATTTTCAGAGCAGGGCTGCCGCAGGCCCCCTGCACGGACCCCCAAAGCTACGTTTGAAGTTTGAGGTGGCAAGACAAGCAAGCAGCCCCAGTCTCTGTGCCTCTGTGCGAGCAGTGCCATGGGCAGATGAGGCTGAGCAACAGCTTTCCAGGCTAGCTTTTTCTGCCTGCGAGCTGTCTGCAGACGTTCGCATTTTCAGAGCAGGGCTGCCGGAGGCCCCCTGCACGGACCCCCAAAGCTACGTTTGAAGTTTGAGGGGGCAAGACAAGCAAGCAGCCCCAGTCTCTGTGCCTCTGTGCGAGCAGTGCCATGGGCAGATGAGGCGGAGCAACAGCTTTCCAGGCTAGCTCTTTCTGCCTGCCAGCTATCTGCAGACGTTCGCATTTTCAGAGCAGGGCTGCCGCAGGCCCCCTGCACGGACCCCCAAAGCTACGTTTGAAGTTTGAGGGGGCAAGACAAGCAAGCAGCCCCAGTCTCTGTGCCTCTGTGCGAGCAGTGCCATGGGAAGATGAGGCGGAGCAACAGCTTTCCAGGCTAGCTCTTTCCGCCTGCCAGCTATCTGCAGACGTTCGCATTTTCAGAGCAGTACTGCGAATGGAGCCCAACAGGGACCCCCTATCCCCGCACTTCGTTTGAGGTTTCCCGCCCCCCAATGCTGTCCTGCTCTCTGTCCCTTTCCTCTCTCTGTTATTCTGTCCTGTTCCCTGTGTCTGTTTTTTAATTCCTCCCTCTCTGTCCCTCAGCCCAGTGCTTTTTTTTCCCTTCTTCTTCTTTGCTGCCCAGCCGAGGCTTTTCCCCCTGCGTGTCTGTTCTGCTCCCCTGTCTGTTATTTTTGCCTGTCTTTCACTTTATCCTACCTCCCTGTCCCCTTTTTCTCTCTCATTATCACCTTGTCTCGCTCCCTGTCCCTGTCTTTCTCTGACAATTTGTCCTGCTCCTTGTCCTTCTCTCCATTTGCTGTTATTTCCCGTTCTTCTTCTGACCTTTCCTTCCTTCTTTTTCTATCCTACTGCCCCAGTGCCTCTTTTGCCACCGCTGTCCTGCTCCCTGGCCCTTGTTTCCTCTCACTGTTCCTCTGTCCTGCTTCCTGTCCCCGGTTTTTCTCTTTCTCTATCCTGCTGCCTGTCTGGTCTTTTCTTAGTGTACATCCCTGTCCAGCCGGCTCTCCCTTTTTGCCTTTCTCTCCTTCTCTGTCCTGCTTCCCGGCCCGTTCTTGTCTTCCTCTCTCTCTGTCCTCTAGCCCCTTGCTGGTTTGTGTTGGGATTCCAACCCTAACCACCCCCTTCTTCGTCTGACCCTTTCTTTGTTTCTTAGTACCTTTTTTCCTGTTGCCTGTCCTTTTTCTCTCTCTGTCAGTGTGTCCTGCACTGCGTGGGACGGGGGTGGGAGGCTGAAAAACGGTGGGAAGCTGATGGGGGGGGATTCAGGCTGGAAAGAGGTAGGAGGTTGCAGAGGGGTTGGAAGCTGAATGAAGTAGAGGCCAGAAAAATGAGAGGTGGGGGCTGACGAGGGGTGGGAGGCTGGAGGTGTGGCCAAGGAGGGGGGAGTAGAGGCCAGCAGTAAAAGGAGGCCGGGAAGGGGTGGGAGGCTGCAGAGGGGAGGGAGGCCAGAGTCAAGAGTAGAGGTCAGCAAAAAAAGGAGGCCGGGAAGGGGTGGGAGGCTGCAGAGGGGTGGGAGGCAATGGGCGAGAGTAGAGGCCAGGAAGAAAAAGGAGGTAGAGAAGGGGTGGGAGGCTGCAGAGTGGTGGGAGGCCGGGGGCGAGAGTAGAGGCCAGGAAAAAAAGGAGGCCGGGAAGGGGTGGGAGGCTGCAGAGGGGAGGGAGGCAATGGGCGAGAGTAGAGGCCAGGAAGAAAAAAGGTGCCAGGAAGGGGTGGGAGGCTGCAGAGAGGTGGGAGGCCAAGGGCGACAGTAGAGGCCAGAAAAAAAAGGAGGCCGGAAAGGGGTGGGAGGCTGCAGAGTGGTGGGAGGCCGGGGGTAAGAGTAGAGGCCAGGAAAAAAAGGAGACCGGGAAGTGGTGGGAGGCTGCAGAGGGGAGGGAGGCTGGGGGCGAGAGTAGAGGCCAGGAAAAATAGGAGGCCGGAAAAGGGTGGGAGGCTGCAGAGGGGTGGGAGGACAAGGGCGACAGTAGAGGCCAGGAAAAAAAGGAGACCGGGAAGTGGTGGGAGGCTGCAGAGGGGAGGGAGGCTGGGGGCGAGAGTAGAGGCCAGGCAAAATAGGAGGCCGGAAAAGGGTGGGAGGCTGCAGAGGGGTGGGAGGCCAGGGGCGAGAGTAGAGGCCAGAAAAAAAAGGAGGCCGGAAAGGGGTGGGAGGCTGAAGAGGGGAGGGAGGCAATGGACGAGAGTAGAGGCCAGGAAGAAAAAAGGTGCCAGGAAGGGGTAAGAGGCTGCAGAGGGGTGGGAGGCCGGAGGCGAGAGTAGAGGCCTGGAAGAAAAAAGAGGCCGGGAAGGGGTGGGAGGCTGCAGAGTGGTGGGAGGCCAGGGGCGAGAGTAGAGGCCAGGGAAAAAAGGAGGCCGCGAAAGGGTGGGAGGCTCCAGAGGGGTGGGAGGCCGGGGGCAAGAGTAGAGGCCAGAAAAAAAAGGAGGCCGGGAAGGGGTGGGAGGCTGCAGAGAGGTGGGAGGCCAAGGGCGACAGTAGAGGCCAGAAAAAAAAGGAGGCCGGAAAGGGGTGGGAGGCTGCAGAGGGGTGGGAGGCCGGGGGTAAGGGTAGAGGCCAGGAAAAAAAGGAGACCGGGAAGTGGTGGGAGGCTGCAGAGGGGAGGGAGGCAATGGGCCAGAGTAGAGGCCAGGAAAAATAGGAGGCCGGAAAAGGGTGGGAGGCTGCAGAGGGGTGGGAGGCCAGGGGCGAGAGTAGAGGCCAGAAAAAAAAGGAGGCCGGAAAGGGGTGGGAGGCTGAAGAGGGGAGGGAGACCAGAGTCAAGAGTAGAGGTCAGCAAAAAAAGGAGGCCGGGAAGGGGTGGGAGGCTGCAGAGGGGAGGGAGGCAATGGGCGAGAGTAGAGGCCAGGAAGAAAAAAGGTGCCAGGAAGGGGTAAGAGGCTGCAGAGGGGTGGGAGGCCAAAGGCGAGAGTAGAGGCCTGGAAGAAAAAAGAGGCCGGGAAGGGGTGGGAGGCAGCAGAGTGGTGGGAGGCCAGGGGCGAGAGTAGAGGCCAGGGAAAAAAGGAGGCCGCGAAAGGGTGGGAGGCTGCAGAGGGGTGGGAGGCCGGGGGCAAGAGTAGAGGCCAGAAAAAAAAGGAGGCCGGGAAGGGGTGGGAGGCTGCAGAGGGGAGGGAGGCCAAGGGCGACAGTAGAGACCAGAAAAAAAAGGAGGCCGGAAAGGGGTGGGAGGCTGCAGAGGGGTGGGAGGCCGGGGGTAAGGGTAGAGGCCAGGAAAAAAAGGAGACCGGGAAGTGGTGGGAGGCTGCAGAGGGGAGGGAGGCAATGGGCGAGAGTAGAGGCCAGGAAAAATAGGAGGCCGGAAAAGGGTGGGAGGCTGCAGAGGGGTGGGAGGCCAGGGGCGAGAGTAGAGGCCAGAAAGAAAAGGAGGCCGGAAAGGGGTGGGAGGCTGCAGAGGGGTGGGAGGCCGGGGGTAAGAGTAGAGGCCAGGAAAAAAAGGAGGCCGGGAAGGGGTGGGAGGCTGCAGAGGGGTGGGAGGCAATGGGCCAGAGTAGAGGCCAGGAAGAAAAAGAAGGACAGGAAGGGGTGGGAGTCTGCAGAGGGTTGGGAGGCAATGGGCGAGAGTAAAGGTTAGGAAATAAAGGAGGCCGGGAAGGGGTGGGAGGCCGGTGAGATGCGAGTAGGGGCCAGAAAGTCTCTTTTCTTCTCGCTTCTTCCCTGTATTTATCTTTCTTTTCTGCCTTCTTTATTCCTCTAATTCAAGTTCTATCTCGATCCCTGTGTTCTCCTTCCACTCATCATATTCTAGCCTTTTCTCTGTCCTATTCTTGCATATAGTGTGCAGTGGAGGATTCTTGTCTAGGAAGCGACGTCTCGTATGAGCTCTAAGACACCCACATGCATTTTGGTGCTGGGCACCAATGACGCACAGGAGCAGTGCCATGGGCAGATGAGGCTGAGCAACAGCTTTCCAGGCTAGCTCTTTCTGCCTGTGAGCTATCTGCAGACGTTCGCATTTTCAGAGCAGGGCTGCCGCAGGCCCCCTGCACGGACCCCCAAAGCTACGTTTGAAGTTTGAGGGGGCAAGACAAGCAAGCAGCCCCAGTCTCTGTGCCTCTGTGCGAGCAGTGCCATGGGAAGATGAGGCGGAGCAACAGCTTTCCAGGCTAGCTCTTTCTGCCTGCCAGCTATCTGCAGACGTTCGCATTTTCAGAGCAGTACTGCGAATGGAGCCCAACAGGGACCCCCTATCCCCGCACTTCGTTTGAGGTTTCCCGCCCCCCAATGCTGTCCTGCTCTCTGTCCCTTTCCTCTCTCTGTTATTCTGTCCTGTTCCCTGTGTCTGTTTTTTAATTCCTCCCTCTCTGTCCCTCAGCCCAGTGCTTTTTTTTCCCTTCTTCTTCTTTGCTGCCCAGCCGAGGCTTTTCCCCCTGCGTGTCTGTTCTGCTCCCCTGTCTGTTATTTTTGCCTGTCTTTCACTTTATCCTACCTCCCTGTCCCCTTTTTCTCTCTCATTATCACCTTGTCTCGCTCCCTGTCCCTGTCTTTCTCTGACAATTTGTCCTGCTCCTTGTCCTTCTCTCCATTTGCTGTTATTTCCCGTTCTTCTTCTGACCTTTCCTTCCTTCTTTTTCTATCCTACTGCCCCAGTGCCTCTTTTGCCACCGCTGTCCTGCTCCCTGGCCCTTGTTTCCTCTCACTGTTCCTCTGTCCTGCTTCCTGTCCCCGGTTTTTCTCTTTCTCTATCCTGCTGCCTGTCTGGTCTTTTCTTAGTGTACATCCCTGTCCAGCCGGCTCTCCCTTTTTGCCTTTCTCTCCTTCTCTGTCCTGCTTCCCGGCCCGTTCTTGTCTTCCTCTCTCTCTGTCCTCTAGCCCCTTGCTGGTTTGTGTTGGGATTCCAACCCTAACCACCCCCTTCTTCGTCTGACCCTTTCTTTGTTTCTTAGTACCTTTTTTCCTGTTGCCTGTCCTTTTTCTCTCTCTGTCAGTGTGTCCTGCACTGCGTGGGACGGGGGTGGGAGGCTGAAAAACGGTGGGAAGCTGATGGGGGGGGATTCAGGCTGGAAAGAGGTAGGAGGTTGCAGAGGGGTTGGAAGCTGAATGAAGTAGAGGCCAGAAAAATGAGAGGTGGGGGCTGACGAGGGGTGGGAGGCTGGAGGTGTGGCCAAGGAGGGGGGAGTAGAGGCCAGCAGTAAAAGGAGGCCGGGAAGGGGTGGGAGGCTGCAGAGGGGAGGGAGGCCAGAGTCAAGAGTAGAGGTCAGCAAAAAAAGGAGGCCGGGAAGGGGTGGGAGGCTGCAGAGGGGTGGGAGGCAATGGGCGAGAGTAGAGGCCAGGAAGAAAAAGGAGGTAGAGAAGGGGTGGGAGGCTGCAGAGTGGTGGGAGGCCGGGGGTGAGAGTAGAGGCCAGGAAAAAAAGGAGGCCGGGAAGGGGTGGGAGGCTGCAGAGGGGAGGGAGGCAATGGGCGAGAGTAGAGGCCAGGAAGAAAAAAGGTGCCAGGAAGGGGTGGGAGGCTGCAGAGAGGTGGGAGGCCAAGGGCGACAGTAGAGGCCAGAAAAAAAAGGAGGCCGGAAAGGGGTGGGAGGCTGCAGAGTGGTGGGAGGCCGGGGGTAAGAGTAGAGGCCAGGAAAAAAAGGAGACCGGGAAGTGGTGGGAGGCTGCAGAGGGGAGGGAGGCTGGGGGCGAGAGTAGAGGCCAGGAAAAATAGGAGGCCGGAAAAGGGTGGGAGGCTGCAGAGGGGTGGGAGGACAAGGGCGACAGTAGAGGCCAGGAAAAAAAGGAGACCGGGAAGTGGTGGGAGGCTGCAGAGGGGAGGGAGGCTGGGGGCGAGAGTAGAGGCCAGGCAAAATAGGAGGCCGGAAAAGGGTGGGAGGCTGCAGAGGGGTGGGAGGCCAGGGGCGAGAGTAGAGGCCAGAAAAAAAAGGAGGCCGGAAAGGGGTGGGAGGCTGAAGAGGGGAGGGAGGCAATGGACGAGAGTAGAGGCCAGGAAGAAAAAAGGTGCCAGGAAGGGGTAAGAGGCTGCAGAGGGGTGGGAGGCCGGAGGCGAGAGTAGAGGCCTGGAAGAAAAAAGAGGCCGGGAAGGGGTGGGAGGCTGCAGAGTGGTGGGAGGCCAGGGGCGAGAGTAGAGGCCAGGGAAAAAAGGAGGCCGCGAAAGGGTGGGAGGCTCCAGAGGGGTGGGAGGCCGGGGGCAAGAGTAGAGGCCAGAAAAAAAAGGAGGCCGGGAAGGGGTGGGAGGCTGCAGAGAGGTGGGAGGCCAAGGGCGACAGTAGAGGCCAGAAAAAAAAGGAGGCCGGAAAGGGGTGGGAGGCTGCAGAGGGGTGGGAGGCCGGGGGTAAGGGTAGAGGCCAGGAAAAAAAGGAGACCGGGAAGTGGTGGGAGGCTGCAGAGGGGAGGGAGGCAATGGGCCAGAGTAGAGGCCAGGAAAAATAGGAGGCCGGAAAAGGGTGGGAGGCTGCAGAGGGGTGGGAGGCCAGGGGCGAGAGTAGAGGCCAGAAAAAAAAGGAGGCCGGAAAGGGGTGGGAGGCTGAAGAGGGGAGGGAGACCAGAGTCAAGAGTAGAGGTCAGCAAAAAAAGGAGGCCGGGAAGGGGTGGGAGGCTGCAGAGGGGAGGGAGGCAATGGGCGAGAGTAGAGGCCAGGAAGAAAAAAGGTGCCAGGAAGGGGTAAGAGGCTGCAGAGGGGTGGGAGGCCAAAGGCGAGAGTAGAGGCCTGGAAGAAAAAAGAGGCCGGGAAGGGGTGGGAGGCAGCAGAGTGGTGGGAGGCCAGGGGCGAGAGTAGAGGCCAGGGAAAAAAGGAGGCCGCGAAAGGGTGGGAGGCTGCAGAGGGGTGGGAGGCCGGGGGCAAGAGTAGAGGCCAGAAAAAAAAGGAGGCCGGGAAGGGGTGGGAGGCTGCAGAGGGGAGGGAGGCCAAGGGCGACAGTAGAGACCAGAAAAAAAAGGAGGCCGGAAAGGGGTGGGAGGCTGCAGAGGGGTGGGAGGCCGGGGGTAAGGGTAGAGGCCAGGAAAAAAAGGAGACCGGGAAGTGGTGGGAGGCTGCAGAGGGGAGGGAGGCAATGGGCGAGAGTAGAGGCCAGAAAAAATAGGAGGCCGGAAAAGGGTGGGAGGCTGCAGAGGGGTGGGAGGCCAGGGGCGAGAGTAGAGGCCAGAAAGAAAAGGAGGCCGGAAAGGGGTGGGAGGCTGCAGAGGGGTGGGAGGCCGGGGGTAAGAGTAGAGGCCAGGAAAAAAAGGAGGCCGGGAAGGGGTGGGAGGCTGCAGAGGGGTGGGAGGCAATGGGCCAGAGTAGAGGCCAGGAAGAAAAAGAAGGACAGGAAGGGGTGGGAGTCTGCAGAGGGTTGGGAGGCAATGGGCGAGAGTAAAGGTTAGGAAATAAAGGAGGCCGGGAAGGGGTGGGAGGCCGGTGAGATGCGAGTAGGGGCCAGAAAGTCTCTTTTCTTCTCGCTTCTTCCCTGTATTTATCTTTCTTTTCTGCCTTCTTTATTCCTCTAATTCAAGTTCTATCTCGATCCCTGTGTTCTCCTTCCACTCATCATATTCTAGCCTTTTCTCTGTCCTATTCTTGCATATAGTGTGCAGTGGAGGATTCTTGTCTAGGAAGCGACGTCTCGTATGAGCTCTAAGACACCCACATGCATTTTGGTGCTGGGCACCAATGACGCACAGGAGCAGTGCCATGGGCAGATGAGGCTGAGCAACAGCTTTCCAGGCTAGCTCTTTCTGCCTGTGAGCTATCTGCAGACGTTCGCATTTTCAGAGCAGGGCTGCCGCAGGCCCCCTGCACGGACCCCCAAAGCTACGTTTGAAGTTTGAGGGGGCAAGACAAGCAAGCAGCCCCAGTCTCTGTGCCTCTGTGCGAGCAGTGCCATGGGCAGATGAGGCTGAGCAACAGCTTTCCAGGCTAGCTCTTTCTGCCTGCCAGCTATCTGCAGATGTTCGCATTTTCAGAGCAGGGCTGCCGCAGGCCCCCTGCACGGACCCCCAAAGCTACGTTTGAAGTTTGAGGGGGCAAGACAAGCAAGCAGCCCCAGTCTCTGTGCCTCTGTGCGAGCAGTGCCATGGGCAGATGAGGCTGAGCAACAGCTTTCCAGGCTAGCTTTTTCTGCCTGCGAGCTGTCTGCAGACGTTCGCATTTTCAGAGCAGGGCTGCCGGAGGCCCCCTGCACGGACCCCCAAAACTACGTTTGAAGTTTGAGGTGGCAAGACAAGCAAGCAGCCCCAGTCTCTGTGCCTCGGTGCGAGCAGTGCCATGGGCAGATGAGGCTGAGCAACAGCTTTCCAGGCTAGCTCTTTCTGCCTGCCAGCTATCTGCAGATGTTCGCATTTTCAGAGCAGGGCTGCCGCAGGCCCCCTGCACGGACCCCCAAAGCTACGTTTGAAGTTTGAGGGGGCAAGACAAGCAAGCAGCCCCAGTCTCTGTGCCTCTGTGCGAGCAGTGCCATGGGCAGATGAGGCTGAGCAACAGCTTTCCAGGCTAGCTTTTTCTGCCTGCGAGCTGTCTGCAGACGTTCGCATTTTCAGAGCAGGGCTGCCGGAGGCCCCCTGCACGGACCCCCAAAACTACGTTTGAAGTTTGAGGTGGCAAGACAAGCAAGCAGCCCCAGTCTCTGTGCCTCGGTGCGAGCAGTGCCATGGGCAGATGAGGCTGAGCAACAGCTTTCCAGGCTAGCTCTTTCTGCCTGCCAGCTATCTGCAGACGTTCGCATTTTCAGAGCAGGACTGCGAATGGAGCCCAACAGGGACCCCCTATCCCCGCTCTACGTTTGAGGTTTACCGCCCCCCAATGCTGTCCTGCTCTCTGTCCCTTTCCTCTCTCTGTTATTCTGTCCTGTTCCCTGTGTCTGTTTTTTAATTCCTCCCTCTCTGTCCCTCAGCCCAGTGCTTTTTTTTCCCTTCTTCTTCTTTGCTGCCCAGCCGAGGCTTTTCCCCCTGCGTGTCTGTTCTGCTCCCCTGTCTGTTATTTTTGCCTGTCTTTCACTTTATCCTACCTCCCTGTCCCCTTTTTCTCTCTCATTATCACCTTGTCTCGCTCCCTGTCCCTGTCTTTCTCTGACAATTTGTCCTGCTCCTTGTCCTTCTCTCCATTTGCTGTTATTTCCCGTTCTTCTTCTGACCTTTCCTTCCTTCTTTTTCTATCCTACTGCCCCAGTGCCTCTTTTGCCACCGCTGTCCTGCTCCCTGGCCCTTGTTTCCTCTCACTGTTCCTCTGTCCTGCTTCCTGTCCCCGGTTTTTCTCTTTCTCTATCCTGCTGCCTGTCTGGTCTTTTCTTAGTGTACATCCCTGTCCAGCCGGCTCTCCCTTTTTGCCTTTCTCTCCTTCTCTGTCCTGCTTCCCGGCCCGTTCTTGTCTTCCTCTCTCTCTGTCCTCTAGCCCCTTGCTGGTTTGTGTTGGGATTCCAACCCTAACCACCCCCTTCTTCGTCTGACCCTTTCTTTGTTTCTTAGTACCTTTTTTCCTGTTGCCTGTCCTTTTTCTCTCTCTGTCAGTGTGTCCTGCACTGCGTGGGACGGGGGTGGGAGGCTGAAAAACGGTGGGAAGCTGATGGGGGGGGATTCAGGCTGGAAAGAGGTAGGAGGTTGCAGAGGGGTTGGAAGCTGAATGAAGTAGAGGCCAGAAAAATGAGAGGTGGGGGCTGACGAGGGGTGGGAGGCTGGAGGTGTGGCCAAGGAGGGGGGAGTAGAGGCCAGCAGTAAAAGGAGGCCGGGAAGGGGTGGGAGGCTGCAGAGGGGAGGGAGGCCAGAGTCAAGAGTAGAGGTCAGCAAAAAAAGGAGGCCGGGAAGGGGTGGGAGGCTGCAGAGGGGTGGGAGGCAATGGGCGAGAGTAGAGGCCAGGAAGAAAAAGGAGGTAGAGAAGGGGTGGGAGGCTGCAGAGTGGTGGGAGGCCGGGGGCGAGAGTAGAGGCCAGGAAAAAAAGGAGGCCGGGAAGGGGTGGGAGGCTGCAGAGAGGTGGGAGGCCAAGGGCGACAGTAGAGGCCAGAAAAAAAAGGAGGCCGGAAAGGGGTGGGAGGCTGCAGAGGGGTGGGAGGCCGGGGGTAAGGGTAGAGGCCAGGAAAAAAAGGAGACCGGGAAGTGGTGGGAGGCTGCAGAGGGGAGGGAGGCAATGGGCCAGAGTAGAGGCCAGGAAAAATAGGAGGCCGGAAAAGGGTGGGAGGCTGCAGAGGGGTGGGAGGCCAGGGGCGAGAGTAGAGGCCAGAAAAAAAAGGAGGCCGGAAAGGGGTGGGAGGCTGAAGAGGGGAGGGAGGCCAGAGTCAAGAGTAGAGGTCAGCAAAAAAAGGAGGCCGGGAAGGGGTGGGAGGCTGCAGAGGGGAGGGAGGCAATGGGCGAGAGTAGAGGCCAGGAAGAAAAAAGGTGCCAGGAAGGGGTAAGAGGCTGCAGAGGGGTGGGAGGCCAAAGGCGAGAGTAGAGGCCTGGAAGAAAAAAGAGGCCGGGAAGGGGTGGGAGGCAGCAGAGTGGTGGGAGGCCAGGGGCGAGAGTAGAGGCCAGGGAAAAAAGGAGGCCGCGAAAGGGTGGGAGGCTGCAGAGGGGTGGGAGGCCGGGGGCAAGAGTAGAGGCCAGAAAAAAAAGGAGGCCGGGAAGGGGTGGGAGGCTGCAGAGGGGAGGGAGGCCAAGGGCGACAGTAGAGGCCAGAAAAAAAAGGAGGCCGGAAAGGGGTGGGAGGCTGCAGAGGGGTGGGAGGCCGGGGGTAAGGGTAGAGGCCAGGAAAAAAAGGAGACCGGGAAGTGGTGGGAGGCTGCAGAGGGGAGGGAGGCTGGGGGCGAGAGTAGAGGCCAGGAAAAATAGGAGGCCGGAAAAGGGTGGGAGGCTGCAGAGGGGTGGGAGGCCAGGGGCGAGAGTAGAGGCCAGAAAGAAAAGGAGGCCGGAAAGGGGTGGGAGGCTGCAGAGGGGTGGGAGGCCGGGGGTAAGAGTAGAGGCCAGGAAAAAAAGGAGGCCGGGAAGGGGTGGGAGGCTGCAGAGGGGTGGGAGGCAATGGGCCAGAGTAGAGGCCAGGAAGAAAAAGAAGGACAGGAAGGGGTGGGAGTCTGCAGAGGGTTGGGAGGCAATGGGCGAGAGTAAAGGTTAGGAAATAAAGGAGGCCGGGAAGGGGTGGGAGGCCGGTGAGATGCGAGTAGGGGCCAGAAAGTCTCTTTTCTTCTCGCTTCTTCCCTGTATTTATCTTTCTTTTCTGCCTTCTTTATTCCTCTAATTCAAGTTCTATCTCGATCCCTGTGTTCTCCTTCCACTCATCATATTCTAGCCTTTTCTCTGTCCTATTCTTGCATATAGTGTGCAGTGGAGGATTCTTGTCTAGGAAGCGACGTCTCGTATGAGCTCTAAGACACCCACATGCATTTTGGTGCTGGGCACCAATGACGCACAGGAGCAGTGCCATGGGCAGATGAGGCTGAGCAACAGCTTTCCAGGCTAGCTCTTTCTGCCTGTGAGCTATCTGCAGACGTTCGCATTTTCAGAGCAGGGCTGCCGCAGGCCCCCTGCACGGACCCCCAAAGCTACGTTTGAAGTTTGAGGGGGCAAGACAAGCAAGCAGCCCCAGTCTCTGTGCCTCTGTGCGAGCAGTGCCATGGGCAGATGAGGCTGAGCAACAGCTTTCCAGGCTAGCTCTTTCTGCCTGCCAGCTATCTGCAGATGTTCGCATTTTCAGAGCAGGGCTGCCGCAGGCCCCCTGCACGGACCCCCAAAGCTACGTTTGAAGTTTGAGGGGGCAAGACAAGCAAGCAGCCCCAGTCTCTGTGCCTCTGTGCGAGCAGTGCCATGGGCAGATGAGGCTGAGCAACAGCTTTCCAGGCTAGCTTTTTCTGCCTGCGAGCTGTCTGCAGACGTTCGCATTTTCAGAGCAGGGCTGCCGGAGGCCCCCTGCACGGACCCCCAAAACTACGTTTGAAGTTTGAGGTGGCAAGACAAGCAAGCAGCCCCAGTCTCTGTGCCTCGGTGCGAGCAGTGCCATGGGCAGATGAGGCTGAGCAACAGCTTTCCAGGCTAGCTCTTTCTGCCTGCCAGCTATCTGCAGACGTTCGCATTTTCAGAGCAGGACTGCGAATGGAGCCCAACAGGGACCCCCTATCCCCGCTCTACGTTTGAGGTTTACCGCCCCCCAATGCTGTCCTGCTCTCTGTCCCTTTCCTCTCTCTGTTATTCTGTCCTGTTCCCTGTGTCTGTTTTTTAATTCCTCCCTCTCTGTCCCTCAGCCCAGTGCTTTTTTTTCCCTTCTTCTTCTTTGCTGCCCAGCCGAGGCTTTTCCCCCTGCGTGTCTGTTCTGCTCCCCTGTCTGTTATTTTTGCCTGTCTTTCACTTTATCCTACCTCCCTGTCCCCTTTTTCTCTCTCATTATCACCTTGTCTCGCTCCCTGTCCCTGTCTTTCTCTGACAATTTGTCCTGCTCCTTGTCCTTCTCTCCATTTGCTGTTATTTCCCGTTCTTCTTCTGACCTTTCCTTCCTTCTTTTTCTATCCTACTGCCCCAGTGCCTCTTTTGCCACCGCTGTCCTGCTCCCTGGCCCTTGTTTCCTCTCACTGTTCCTCTGTCCTGCTTCCTGTCCCCGGTTTTTCTCTTTCTCTATCCTGCTGCCTGTCTGGTCTTTTCTTAGTGTACATCCCTGTCCAGCCGGCTCTCCCTTTTTGCCTTTCTCTCCTTCTCTGTCCTGCTTCCCGGCCCGTTCTTGTCTTCCTCTCTCTCTGTCCTCTAGCCCCTTGCTGGTTTGTGTTGGGATTCCAACCCTAACCACCCCCTTCTTCGTCTGACCCTTTCTTTGTTTCTTAGTACCTTTTTTCCTGTTGCCTGTCCTTTTTCTCTCTCTGTCAGTGTGTCCTGCACTGCGTGGGACGGGGGTGGGAGGCTGAAAAACGGTGGGAAGCTGATGGGGGGGGATTCAGGCTGGAAAGAGGTAGGAGGTTGCAGAGGGGTTGGAAGCTGAATGAAGTAGAGGCCAGAAAAATGAGAGGTGGGGGCTGACGAGGGGTGGGAGGCTGGAGGTGTGGCCAAGGAGGGGGGAGTAGAGGCCAGCAGTAAAAGGAGGCCGGGAAGGGGTGGGAGGCTGCAGAGGGGAGGGAGGCCAGAGTCAAGAGTAGAGGTCAGCAAAAAAAGGAGGCCGGGAAGGGGTGGGAGGCTGCAGAGGGGTGGGAGGCAATGGGCGAGAGTAGAGGCCAGGAAGAAAAAGGAGGTAGAGAAGGGGTGGGAGGCTGCAGAGTGGTGGGAGGCCGGGGGCGAGAGTAGAGGCCAGGAAAAAAAGGAGGCCGGGAAGGGGTGGGAGGCTGCAGAGGGGAGGGAGGCAATGGGCGAGAGTAGAGGCCAGGAAGAAAAAAGGTGCCAGGAAGGGGTGGGAGGCTGCAGAGGGCTGGGAGGCCGGGGGCAAGAGTAGAGGCCAGGAAGAAAAAAGAGGCCGGGAAGGGGTGGGAGGCTGCAGAGAGGTGGGAGGCCAAGGGCGACAGTAGAGGCCAGAAAAAAAAGGAGGCCGGAAAGGGGTGGGAGGCTGCAGAGGGGTGGGAGGCCGGGGGTAAGAGTAGAGGCCAGGAAAAAAAGGAGACCGGGAAGTGGTGGGAGGCTGCAGAGGGGAGGGAGGCTGGGGGCGAGAGTAGAGGCCAGGAAAAATAGGAGGCCGGAAAAGGGTGGGAGGCTGCAGAGGGGTGGGAGGCCAGGGGCGAGAGTAGAGGCCAGAAAAAAAAGGAGGCCGGAAAGGGGTGGGAGGCTGAAGAGGGGAGGGAGGCCAGAGTCAAGAGTAGAGGTCAGCAAAAAAAGGAGGCCGGGAAGGGGTGGGAGGCTGCAGAGGGGAGGGAGGCAATGGGCGAGAGTAGAGGCCAGGAAGAAAAAAGGTGCCGGGAAGGGGTGGGAGGCTGCAGAGGGGTGGGAGGCCGGGGGCGAGAGTAGAGGCCTGGAAGAAAAAAGAGGCCGGGAAGGGGTGGGAGGCTGCAGATTGGTGGGAGGCCAGGGGCGAGAGTAGAGGCCAGGGAAAAAAGGAGGCCGCGAAAGGGTGGGAGGCTCCAGAGGGGTGGGAGGCCGGGGGCAAGAGTAGAGGCCAGAAAAAAAAGGAGGCCGGGAAGGGGTGGGAGGCTGCAGAGAGGTGGGAGGCCAAGGGCGACAGTAGAGGCCAGAAAAAAAAGGAGACCGGAAAGGGGTGGGAGGCTGCAGAGGGGTGGGAGGCCGGGGGTAAGGGTAGAGGCCAGGAAAAAAAGGAGACCGGGAAGTGGTGGGAGGCTGCAGAGGGGAGGGAGGCTGGGGGCGAGAGTAGAGGCCAGGAAAAATAGGAGGCCGGAAAAGGGTGGGAGGCTGCAGAGGGGTGGGAGGCCAGGGGCGAGAGTAGAGGCCAGAAAGAAAAGGAGGCCGGAAAGGGGTGGGAGGCTGCAGAGGGGTGGGAGGCCGGGGGTAAGAGTAGAGGCCAGGAAAAAAAGGAGGCCGGGAAGGGGTGGGAGGCTGCAGAGGGGTGGGAGGCAATGGGCCAGAGTAGAGGCCAGGAAGAAAAAGAAGGACAGGAAGGGGTGGGAGTCTGCAGAGGGTTGGGAGGCAATGGGCGAGAGTAAAGGTTAGGAAATAAAGGAGGCCGGGAAGGGGTGGGAGGCCGGTGAGATGCGAGTAGGGGCCAGAAAGTCTCTTTTCTTCTCGCTTCTTCCCTGTATTTATCTTTCTTTTCTGCCTTCTTTATTCCTCTAATTCAAGTTCTATCTCGATCCCTGTGTTCTCCTTCCACTCATCATATTCTAGCCTTTTCTCTGTCCTATTCTTGCATATAGTGTGCAGTGGAGGATTCTTGTCTAGGAAGCGACGTCTCGTATGAGCTCTAAGACACCCACATGCATTTTGGTGCTGGGCACCAATGACGCACAGGAGCAGTGCCATGGGCAGATGAGGCTGAGCAACAGCTTTCCAGGCTAGCTCTTTCTGCCTGTGAGCTATCTGCAGACGTTCGCATTTTCAGAGCAGGGCTGCCGCAGGCCCCCTGCACGGACCCCCAAAGCTACGTTTGAAGTTTGAGGGGGCAAGACAAGCAAGCAGCCCCAGTCTCTGTGCCTCTGTGCGAGCAGTGCCATGGGCAGATGAGGCTGAGCAACAGCTTTCCAGGCTAGCTCTTTCTGCCTGCCAGCTATCTGCAGATGTTCGCATTTTCAGAGCAGGGCTGCCGCAGGCCCCCTGCACGGACCCCCAAAGCTACGTTTGAAGTTTGAGGGGGCAAGACAAGCAAGCAGCCCCAGTCTCTGTGCCTCTGTGCGAGCAGTGCCATGGGCAGATGAGGCTGAGCAACATCTTTCCAGGCTAGCTTTTTCTGCCTGCGAGCTGTCTGCAGACGTTCGCATTTTCAGAGCAGGGCTGCCGGAGGCCCCCTGCACGGACCCCCAAAACTACGTTTGAAGTTTGAGGTGGCAAGACAAGCAAGCAGCCCCAGTCTCTGTGCCTCTGTGCGAGCAGTGCCATGGGCAGATGAGGCTGAGCAACAGCTTTCCAGGCTAGCTCTTTCTGCCTGCCAGCTATCTGCAGACGTTCGCATTTTCAGAGCAGGACTGCGAATGGAGCCCAACAGGGACCCCCTATCCCCGCTCTACGTTTGAGGTTTACCGCCCCCCAATGCTGTCCTGCTCTCTGTCCCTTTCCTCTCTCTGTTATTCTGTCCTGTTCCCTGTGTCTGTTTTTTAATTCCTCCCTCTCTGTCCCTCAGCCCAGTGCTTTTTTTTCCCTTCTTCTTCTTTGCTGCCCAGCCGAGGCTTTTCCCCCTGCGTGTCTGTTCTGCTCCCCTGTCTGTTATTTTTGCCTGTCTTTCACTTTATCCTACCTCCCTGTCCCCTTTTTCTCTCTCATTATCACCTTGTCTCGCTCCCTGTCCCTGTCTTTCTCTGACAATTTGTCCTGCTCCTTGTCCTTCTCTCCATTTGCTGTTATTTCCCGTTCTTCTTCTGACCTTTCCTTCCTTCTTTTTCTATCCTACTGCCCCAGTGCCTCTTTTGCCACCGCTGTCCTGCTCCCTGGCCCTTGTTTCCTCTCACTGTTCCTCTGTCCTGCTTCCTGTCCCCGGTTTTTCTCTTTCTCTATCCTGCTGCCTGTCTGGTCTTTTCTTAGTGTACATCCCTGTCCAGCCGGCTCTCCCTTTTTGCCTTTCTCTCCTTCTCTGTCCTGCTTCCCGGCCCGTTCTTGTCTTCCTCTCTCTCTGTCCTCTAGCCCCTTGCTGGTTTGTGTTGGGATTCCAACCCTAACCACCCCCTTCTTCGTCTGACCCTTTCTTTGTTTCTTAGTACCTTTTTTCCTGTTGCCTGTCCTTTTTCTCTCTCTGTCAGTGTGTCCTGCACTGCGTGGGACGGGGGTGGGAGGCTGAAAAACGGTGGGAAGCTGATGGGGGGGGATTCAGGCTGGAAAGAGGTAGGAGGTTGCAGAGGGGTTGGAAGCTGAATGAAGTAGAGGCCAGAAAAATGAGAGGTGGGGGCTGACGAGGGGTGGGAGGCTGGAGGTGTGGCCAAGGAGGGGGGAGTAGAGGCCAGCAGTAAAAGGAGGCCGGGAAGGGGTGGGAGGCTGCAGAGGGGAGGGAGGCCAGAGTCAAGAGTAGAGGTCAGCAAAAAAAGGAGGCCGGGAAGGGGTGGGAGGCTGCAGAGGGGTGGGAGGCAATGGGCGAGAGTAGAGGCCAGGAAGAAAAAGGAGGTAGAGAAGGGGTGGGAGGCTGCAGAGTGGTGGGAGGCAATGGGCGAGAGTAGAGGCCAGGAAAAAAAGGAGGCCGGGAAGGGGTGGGAGGCTGCAGAGGGGAGGGAGGCAATGGGCGAGAGTAGAGGCCAGGAAGAAAAAAGGTGCCAGGAAGGGGTGGGAGGCTGCAGAGGGCTGGGAGGCCGGGGGCAAGAGTAGAGGCCAGGAAGAAAAAAGAGGCCGGGAAGGGGTGGGAGGCTGCAGAGAGGTGGGAGGCCAAGGGCGACAGTAGAGGCCAGAAAAAAAAGGAGGCCGGAAAGGGGTGGGAGGCTGCAGAGGGGTGGGAGGCCGGGGGTAAGAGTAGAGGCCAGGAAAAAAAGGAGACCGGGAAGTGGTGGGAGGCTGCAGAGGGGAGGGAGGCAATGGGCGAGAGTAGAGGCCAGGAAAAATAGGAGGCCGGAAAAGGGTGGGAGGCTGCAGAGGGGTGGGAGGCCAGGGGCGAGAGTAGAGGCCAGAAAAAAAAGGAGGCCGGAAAGGGGTGGGAGGCTGAAGAGGGGAGGGAGGCCAGAGTCAAGAGTAGAGGTCAGCAAAAAAAGGAGGCCGGGAAGGGGTGGGAGGCTGCAGAGGGGAGGGAGGCAATGGGCGAGAGTAGAGGCCAGGAAGAAAAAAGGTGCCGGGAAGGGGTGGGAGGCTGCAGAGGGGTGGGAGGCCGGGGGCGAGAGTAGAGGCCTGGAAGAAAAAAGAGGCCGGGAAGGGGTGGGAGGCTGCAGAGTGGTGGGAGGCCAGGGGCGAGAGTAGAGGCCAGGGAAAAAAGGAGGCCGCGAAAGGGTGGGAGGCTCCAGAGGGGTGGGAGGCCGGGGGCAAGAGTAGAGGCCAGAAAAAAAAGGAGGCCGGGAAGGGGTGGGAGGCTGCAGAGAGGTGGGAGGCCAAGGGCGACAGTAGAGGCCAGAAAAAAAAGGAGACCGGAAAGGGGTGGGAGGCTGCAGAGGGGTGGGAGGCCGGGGGTAAGGGTAGAGGCCAGGAAAAAAAGGAGACCGGGAAGTGGTGGGAGGCTGCAGAGGGGAGGGAGGCTGGGGGCGAGAGTAGAGGCCAGGAAAAATAGGAGGCCGGAAAAGGGTGGGAGGCTGCAGAGGGGTGGGAGGCCAGGGGCGAGAGTAGAGGCCAGAAAGAAAAGGAGGCCGGAAAGGGGTGGGAGGCTGCAGAGGGGTGGGAGGCCGGGGGTAAGAGTAGAGGCCAGGAAAAAAAGGAGGCCGGGAAGGGGTGGGAGGCTGCAGAGGGGTGGGAGGCAATGGGCCAGAGTAGAGGCCAGGAAGAAAAAGAAGGACAGGAAGGGGTGGGAGTCTGCAGAGGGTTGGGAGGCAATGGGCGAGAGTAAAGGTTAGGAAATAAAGGAGGCCGGGAAGGGGTGGGAGGCCGGTGAGATGCGAGTAGGGGCCAGAAAGTCTCTTTTCTTCTCGCTTCTTCCCTGTATTTATCTTTCTTTTCTGCCTTCTTTATTCCTCTAATTCAAGTTCTATCTCGATCCCTGTGTTCTCCTTCCACTCATCATATTCTAGCCTTTTCTCTGTCCTATTCTTGCATATAGTGTGCAGTGGAGGATTCTTGTCTAGGAAGCGACGTCTCGTATGAGCTCTAAGACACCCACATGCATTTTGGTGCTGGGCACCAATGACGCACAGGAGCAGTGCCATGGGCAGATGAGGCTGAGCAACAGCTTTCCAGGCTAGCTCTTTCTGCCTGCCAGCTATCTGCAGACGTTCGCATTTTCAGAGCAGGGCTGCCGGAGGCCCCCTGCACGGACCCCCAAAGCTACGTTTGAAGTTTGAGGGGGCAAGACAAGCAAGCAGCCCCAGTCTCTGTGCCTCTGTGCGAGCAGTGCCATGGGCAGATGAGGCTGAGCAACAGCTTTCCAGGCTAGCTTTTTCTGCCTGCGAGCTGTCTGCAGACGTTCGCATTTTCAGAGCAGGGCTGCCGGAGGCCCCCTGCACGGACCCCCAAAACTACATTTGAAGTTTGAGGGAGCAAGACAAGCAAGCAGCCCCAGTCTCTGTGCCTCTGTGCGAGCAGTGCCATGGGCAGATGAGGCTGAGCAACAGCTTTCCAGGCTAGCTCTTTCTGCCTGCCAGCTATCTGCAGACGTTCGCATTTTCAGAGCAGGGCTGCCGGAGGCCCCCTGCACGGACCCCCAAAGCTACGTTTGAAGTTTGAGGGGGCAAGACAAGCAAGCAGCCCCAGTCTCTGTGCCTCTGTGCGAGCAGTGCCATGGGCAGATGAGGCTGAGCAACAGCTTTCCAGGCTAGCTCTTTCTGCCTGCCAGCTATCTGCAGACGTTCGCATTTTCAGAGCAGGGCTGCCGGAGGCCCCCTGCACGGACCCCCAAAGCTACGTTTGAAGTTTGAGGGGGCAAGACAAGCAAGCAGCCCCAGTCTCTGTGCCTCTGTGCGAGCAGTGCCATGGGCAGATGAGGCTGAGCAACAGCTTTCCAGGCTAGCACTTTCTGCCTGCGAGCTGTCTGCAGACGTTCGCATTTTCAGAGCAGGGCTGCCGGAGGCCCCCTGCACGAACCCCCAAAACTACGTTTGAAGTTTGAGGGGGCAAGACAAGCAAGCAGCCCCAGTCTCTGTGCCTCTGTGCGAGCAGTGCCATGGGCAGATGAGGCTGAGCAACAGCTTTCCAGGCTAGCTCTTTCTGCCTGCCAGCTATCTGCAGACGTTCGCATTTTCAGAGCAGGACTGCGAATGGAGCCCAACAGGGACCCCCTATCCCCGCTCTACGTTTGAGGTTTACCGCCCCCCAATGCTGTCCTGCTCTCTGTCCCTTTCCTCTCTCTGTTATTCTGTCCTGTTCCCTGTGTCTGTTTTTTAATTCCTCCCTCTCTGTCCCTCAGCCCAGTGCTTTTTTTTCCCTTCTTCTTCTTTGCTGCCCAGCCGAGGCTTTTCCCCCTGCGTGTCTGTTCTGCTCCCCTGTCTGTTATTTTTGCCTGTCTTTCACTTTATCCTACCTCCCTGTCCCCTTTTTCTCTCTCATTATCACCTTGTCTCGCTCCCTGTCCCTGTCTTTCTCTGACAATTTGTCCTGCTCCTTGTCCTTCTCTCCATTTGCTGTTATTTCCCGTTCTTCTTCTGACCTTTCCTTCCTTCTTTTTCTATCCTACTGCCCCAGTGCCTCTTTTGCCACCACTGTCCTGCTCCCTGGCCCTTGTTTCTTCTCACTGTTCCTCTGTCCTGCTTCCTGTCCCCGGTTTTTCTCTTTCTCTATCCTGCTGCCTGTCTGGTCTTTTCTTAGTGTACATCCCTGTCCAGCCGGCTCTCCCTTTTTGCCTTTCTCTCCTTCTCTGTCCTGCTTCCCGGCCCGTTCTTGTCTTCCTCTCTCTCTGTCCTCTAGCCCCTTGCTGGTTTGTGTTGGGATTCCAACCCTAACCACCCCCTTCTTCGTCTGACCCTTTCTTTGTTTCTTAGTACCTTTTTTCCTGTTGCCTGTCCTTTTTCTCTCTCTGTCAGTGTGTCCTGCACTGCGTGGGACGGGGGTGGGAGGCTGAAAAACGGTGGGAAGCTGATGGGGGGGGATTCAGGCTGGAAAGAGGTAGGAGGTTGCAGAGGGGTTGGAAGCTGAATGAAGTAGAGGCCAGAAAAATGAGAGGTGGGGGCTGACGAGGGGTGGGAGGCTGGAGGTGTGGCCAAGGAGGGGGGAGTAGAGGCCAGCAGTAAAAGGAGGCCGGGAAGGGGTGGGAGGCTGCAGAGGGGAGGGAGGCCAGAGTCAAGAGTAGAGGTCAGCAAAAAAAGGAGGCCGGGAAGGGGTGGGAGGCTGCAGAGGGGTGGGAGGCAATGGGCGAGAGTAGAGGCCAGGAAGAAAAAGGAGGTAGAGAAGGGGTGGGAGGCTGCAGAGTGGTGGGAGGCCGGGGGCGAGAGTAGAGGCCAGGAAAAAAAGGAGGCCGGGAAGGGGTGGGAGGCTGCAGAGGGGAGGGAGGCAATGGGTGAGAGTAGAGGCCAGGAAGAAAAAAGGTGCCAGGAAGGGGTGGGAGGCTGCAGAGGGGTGGGAGGCCGGGGGCAAGAGTAGAGGCCAGGAAGAAAAAAGAGGCCGGGAAGGGGTGGGAGGCTGCAGAGAGGTGGGAGGCCAGGGGCGACAGTAGAGGCCAGAAAAAAAGGAGGCCGGAAAGGGGTGGGAGGCTGCAGAGGGGTGGGAGGCCGGGGGTAAGAGTAGAGGCCAGAAAAAAAAGGAGGCCGGGAAGGGGTGGGAGGCTGCAGAGGGGAGGGAGGCAATGGGTGAGAGTAGAGGCCAGGAAGAAAAAAGGTGCCAGGAAGGGGTGGGAGGCTGCAGAGGGGTGGGAGGCCGGGGGCAAGAGTAGAGGCCAGGAAGAAAAAAGAGGCCGGGAAGGGGTGGGAGGCTGCAGAGAGGTGGGAGGACAGGGGCGACAGTAGAGGCCAGAAAAAAAGGAGGCCGGAAAGGGGTGGGAGGCTGCAGAGGGGTGGGAGGCCGGGGGTAAGAGTAGAGGCCAGGAAAAAAAGGAGTCCGGAAAAGGGGGGGAGGCTGCAGAGGGGTGGGAGGCCAGGGGCAAGAGTAGAGGCCAGAAAAAAAACGAGGCCGGAAAGGGGTGGGAGGCTGAAGAGGGGAGGGAGGCCAGAGTCAAGAGTAGAGGTCAGCAAAAAAAGGAGGCCGGGAAGGGGTGGGAGGCTGCAGAGGGGAGGGAGGCCGGGGGCAAGAGTAGAGGCCTGGAAGAAAAAAGAGGCCGGGAAGGGGTGGGAGGCTGCAGAGGGGTGGGAGGCCGGGGGCAAGAGTAGAGGCCAGGAAAAAAAGGAGGCCGGGAAGGGGTGGGAGGCTGCAGAGAGGTGGGAGGCCAAGTGCGACAGTAGAGGCCAGAAAAAAAAGGAGGCCGGAAAGGGGTGGGAGGCTGCAGAGGGGTGGGAGGCCAGGGGCGAGAGTAGAGGCCAGGAAAAAAAGGAGGCCGGGAAGGGGTGGGAGGCTGCAGAGGGGTGGGAGGCAATGGGCCAGAGTAGAGGCCAGGAAGAAAAAGAAGGACAGGAAGGGGTGGGAGTCTGCAGAGGGTTGGGAGGCAATGGGCGAGAGTAAAGGTTAGGAAATAAAGGAGGCCGGGAAGGGGTGGGAGGCCGGTGAGATGTGAGTAGGGGCCAGAAAGTCTCTTTTCTTCTCGCTTCTTCCCTGTATTTATCTTTCTTTTCTGCCTTCTTTATTCCTCTAATTCAAGTTCTATCTCGATCCCTGTGTTCTCCTTCCACTCATCATATTCTAGCCTTTTCTCTGTCCTATTCTTGCATATAGTGTGCAGTGGAGGATTCTTGTCTAGGAAGCGACGTCTCGTATGAGCTCTAAGACACCCACATGCATTTTGGTGCTGGGCACCAATGACGCACAGGAGCAGTGCCATGGGCAGATGAGGCTGAGCAACAGCTTTCCAGGCTAGCTCTTTCTGCCTGCCAGCTATCTGCAGACGTTCGCATTTTGGGAGCAGGGCTGCCGGAGGCGCCCGGCACGGACCACCTAAGATACGTTGGAAGTTTGAGGTGGCAAGACAAGCAAGCAGCCCCGGTCTTTGTGCCTCGGTGCGAGCAGTGCCATGGGCAGATGAGGCTGAGCAACAGCTTTCCAGGCTAGCTCTTTCTGCCTGCCAGCTATCTGCAGACGTTCGCATTTTCAGAGCAGGGCTGCCGCAGGCCCCCTGCACGGACCCCCAAAGCTACGTTTGAAGTTTGAGGGGGGCAAGACAAGCAAGCAGCCCCAGTCTCTGTGCCTCTGTGCGAGCAGTGCCATGGGAAGATGAGGCGGAGCAACAGCTTTCCAGGCTAGCTCTTTCCGCCTGCCAGCTATCTGCAGACGTTCGCATTTTCAGAGCAGGACTGCGAATGGAGCCCAACAGGGACCCCCTATCCCCGCGCTTCGTTTGAGGTTTCCCGCCCCCCAATGCTGTCCTGCTCTCTGTCCCTTTCCTCTCTCTGTTATTTTTTCCTGTTCCCTGTGTCTGTTTTTTAATTCCTCCCTCTCTGTCCCTCAGCCCAGTGCTTTTTTTTCCCTTCTTCTTCTTTGCTGCCCAGCCGAGGCTTTTCCCCCTGCGTGTCTGTTCTGCTCCCCTGTCTGTTATTTTTGCCTGTCTTTCACTTTATCCTACCTCCCTGTCCCCTTTTTCTCTCTCATTATCACCTTGTCTCGCTCCCTGTCCCTGTCTTTCTCTGACAATTTGTCCTGCTCCTTGTCCTTCTCTCCATTTGCTGTTATTTCCCGTTCTTCTTCTGACCTTTCCTTCCTTCTTTTTCTGTCCTACTGCCCCAGTGCCTCTTTTGCCACCGCTGTCCTGCTCCCTGGCCCTTGTTTCCTCTCACTGTTCCTCTGTCCTGCTTCCTGTCCCCGGTTTTTCTCTTTCTCTATCCTGCTGCCTGTCTGGTCTTTTCTTAGTGTACATCCCTGTCCAGCCGGCTCTCCCTTTTTGCCTTTCTCTCCTTCTCTGTCCTGCTTCCCGGCCCGTTCTTGTCTTCCTGTCTCTCTGTCCTCTAGCCCCTTGCTGGTTTGTGTTGGGATTCCAACCCTAACCACCCCCTTCTTCGTCTGACCCTTTCTTTGTTTCTTAGTACCTTTTTTCCTGTTGCCTGTCCTTTTTCTCTCTCTGTCAGTGTGTCCTGCACTGCGTGGGACGGGGGTGGGAGGCTGAAAAACGGTGGGAAGCTGATGGGGGGGGATTCAGGCTGGAAAGAGGTATGAGGTTGCAGAGGGGTTGGAAGCTGAATGAAGTAGAGGCCAGAAAAATGAGAGGTGGGGGCTGACGAGGGGTGGGAGGCTGGAGGTGTGGCCAAGGAGGGGGGAGTAGAGGCCAGCAGTAAAAGGAGGCCGGGAAGGGGTGGGAGGCTGCAGAGGGGAGGGAGGCCAGAGTCAAGAGTAGAGGTCAGCAAAAAAAGGAGGCCGGGAAGGGGTGGGAGGCTGCAGAGGGGTGGGAGGCAATGGGCGAGAGTAGAGGCCAGGAAGAAAAAGGAGGTAGAGAAGGGGTGGGAGGCTGCAGAGTGGTGGGAGGCCGGGGGCGAGAGTAGAGGCCAGGAAAAAAAGGAGGCCGGGAAGGGGTGGGAGGCTGCAGAGGGGAGGGAGGCAATGGGCGAGAGTAGAGGCCAGGAAGAAAAAAGGTGCCAGGAAGGGGTGGGAGGCTGCAGAGGGGTGGGAGGCCAGGGGCGAGAGTAGAGGCCAGGAAAAAAAGGAGGCCGGAAAAGGGTGGGAGGCTGCAGAGGGGTGGGAGGCCAGGGGCGAGAGTAGAGGCCAGAAAGAAAAGGAGGCCGGAAAGGGGTGGGAGGCTGCAGAGGGGTGGGAGGCCGGGGGTAAGAGTAGAGGCCAGGAAAAAAAGGAGGCCGGGAAGGGGTGGGAGGCTGCAGAGGGGTGGGAGGCAATGGGCCAGAGTAGAGGCCAGGAAGAAAAAGAAGGACAGGAAGGGGTGGGAGTCTGCAGAGGGTTGGGAGGCAATGGGCGAGAGTAAAGGTTAGGAAATAAAGGAGGCCGGGAAGGGGTGGGAGGCCGGTGAGATGCGAGTAGGGGCCAGAAAGTCTCTTTTCTTCTCGCTTCTTCCCTGTATTTATCTTTCTTTTCTGCCTTCTTTATTCCTCTAATTCAAGTTCTATCTCGATCCCTGTGTTCTCCTTCCACTCATCATATTCTAGCCTTTTCTCTGTCCTATTCTTGCATATAGTGTGCAGTGGAGGATTCTTGTCTAGGAAGCGACGTCTCGTATGAGCTCTAAGACACCCACATGCATTTTGGTGCTGGGCACCAATGACGCACAGGAGCAGTGCCATGGGCAGATGAGGCTGAGCAACAGCTTTCCAGGCTAGCTCTTTCTGCCTGCCAGCTATCTGCAGACGTTCGCATTTTCAGAGCAGGGCTGCCGGAGGCCCCCTGCACGGACCCCCAAAGCTACGTTTGAAGTTTGAGGGGGCAAGACAAGCAAGCAGCCCCAGTCTCTGTGCCTCTGTGCGAGCAGTGCCATGGGCAGATGAGGCTGAGCAACAGCTTTCCAGGCTAGCTTTTTCTGCCTGCGAGCTGTCTGCAGACGTTCGCATTTTCAGAGCAGGGCTGCCGGAGGCCCCCTGCACGGACCCCCAAAACTACATTTGAAGTTTGAGGGAGCAAGACAAGCAAGCAGCCCCAGTCTCTGTGCCTCTGTGCGAGCAGTGCCATGGGCAGATGAGGCTGAGCAACAGCTTTCCAGGCTAGCTTTTTCTGCCTGCGAGCTGTCTGCAGACGTTCGCATTTTCAGAGCAGGGCTGCCGGAGGCCCCCTGCACGGACCCCCAAAACTACGTTTGAAGTTTGAGGGAGCAAGACAAGCAAGCAGCCCCAGTCTCTGTGCCTCTGTGCGAGCAGTGCCATGGGCAGATGAGGCTGAGCAACAGCTTTCCAGGCTAGCTCTTTCTGCCTGCCAGCTATCTGCAGACGTTCGCATTTTCAGAGCAGGGCTGCCGGAGGCCCCCTGCACGGACCCCCAAAGCTACGTTTGAAGTTTGAGGGGGCAAGACAAGCAAGCAGCCCCAGTCTCTGTGCCTCTGTGCGAGCAGTGCCATGGGCAGATGAGGCTGAGCAACAGCTTTCCAGGCTAGCACTTTCTGCCTGCGAGCTGTCTGCAGACGTTCGCATTTTCAGAGCAGGGCTGCCGCAGGCCCCCTGCACGAACCCCCAAAACTACGTTTGAAGTTTGAGGGGGCAAGACAAGCAAGCAGCCCCAGTCTCTGTGCCTCGGTGCGAGCAGTGCCATGGGCAGATGAGGCTGAGCAACAGCTTTCCAGGCTAGCTCTTTCTGCCTGCCAGCTATCTGCAGACGTTCGCATTTTCAGAGCAGGACTGCGAATGGAGCCCAACAGGGACCCCCTATCCCCGCTCTACGTTTGAGGTTTACCGCCCCCCAATGCTGTCCTGCTCTCTGTCCCTTTCCTCTCTCTGTTATTCTGTCCTGTTCCCTGTGTCTGTTTTTTAATTCCTCCCTCTCTGTCCCTCAGCCCAGTGCTTTTTTTTCCCTTCTTCTTCTTTGCTGCCCAGCCGAGGCTTTTCCCCCTGCGTGTCTGTTCTGCTCCCCTGTCTGTTATTTTTGCCTGTCTTTCACTTTATCCTACCTCCCTGTCCCCTTTTTCTCTCTCATTATCACCTTGTCTCGCTCCCTGTCCCTGTCTTTCTCTGACAATTTGTCCTGCTCCTTGTCCTTCTCTCCATTTGCTGTTATGTCCCGTTCTTCTTCTGACCTTTCCTTCCTTCTTTTTCTATCCTACTGCCCCAGTGCCTCTTTTGCCACCGCTGTCCTGCTCCCTGGCCCTTGTTTCTTCTCACTGTTCCTCTGTCCTGCTTCCTGTCCCCGGTTTTTCTCTTTCTCTATCCTGCTGCCTGTCTGGTCTTTTCTTAGTGTACATCCCTGTCCAGCCGGCTCTCCCTTTTTGCCTTTCTCTCCTTCTCTGTCCTGCTTCCCGGCCCGTTCTTGTCTTCCTGTCTCTCTGTCCTCTAGCCCCTTGCTGGTTTGTGTTGGGATTCCAACCCTAACCACCCCCTTCTTCGTCTGACCCTTTCTTTGTTTCTTAGTACCTTTTTTCCTGTTGCCTGTCCTTTTTCTCTCTCTGTCAGTGTGTCCTGCACTGCGTGGGACGGGGGTGGGAGGCTGAAAAACGGTGGGAAGCTGATGGGGGGGGATTCAGGCTGGAAAGAGGTATGAGGTTGCAGAGGGGTTGGAAGCTGAATGAAGTAGAGGCCAGAAAAATGAGAGGTGGGGGCTGACGAGGGGTGGGAGGCTGGAGGTGTGGCCAAGGAGGGGGGAGTAGAGGCCAGCAGTAAAAGGAGGCCGGGAAGGGGTGGGAGGCTGCAGAGGGGAGGGAGGCCAGAGTCAAGAGTAGAGGTCAGCAAAAAAAGGAGGCCGGGAAGGGGTGGGAGGCTGCAGAGGGGTGGGAGGCAATGGGCGAGAGTAGAGGCCAGGAAGAAAAAGGAGGTAGAGAAGGGGTGGGAGGCTGCAGAGTGGTGGGAGGCCGGGGGCGAGAGTAGAGGCCAGGAAAAAAAGGAGGCCGGGAAGGGGTGGGAGGCTGCAGAGGGGAGGGAGGCAATGGGTGAGAGTAGAGGCCAGGAAGAAAAAAGGTGCCAGGAAGGGGTGGGAGGCTGCAGAGGGGTGGGAGGCCGGGGGCAAGAGTAGAGGCCAGGAAGAAAAAAGAGGCCGGGAAGGGGTGGGAGGCTGCAGAGAGGTGGGAGGCCAGGGGCGACAGTAGAGGCCAGAAAAAAAGGAGGCCGGAAAGGGGTGGGAGGCTGCAGAGGGGTGGGAGGCCGGGGGTAAGAGTAGAGGCCAGAAAAAAAAGGAGGCCGGGAAGGGGTGGGAGGCTGCAGAGGGGAGGGAGGCAATGGGTGAGAGTAGAGGCCAGGAAGAAAAAAGGTGCCAGGAAGGGGTGGGAGGCTGCAGAGGGGTGGGAGGCCGGGGGCAAGAGTAGAGGCCAGGAAGAAAAAAGAGGCCGGGAAGGGGTGGGAGGCTGCAGAGAGGTGGGAGGCCAGGGGCGACAGTAGAGGCCAGAAAAAAAGGAGGCCGGAAAGGGGTGGGAGGCTGCAGAGGGGTGGGAGGCCGGGGGTAAGAGTAGAGGCCAGGAAAAAAAGGAGTCCGGAAAAGGGGGGGAGGCTGCAGAGGGGTGGGAGGCCAGGGGCAAGAGTAGAGGCCAGAAAAAAAACGAGGCCGGAAAGGGGTGGGAGGCTGAAGAGGGGAGGGAGGCCAGAGTCAAGAGTAGAGGTCAGCAAAAAAAGGAGGCCGGGAAGGGGTGGGAGGCTGCAGAGGGGAGGGAGGCCGGGGGCAAGAGTAGAGGCCTGGAAGAAAAAAGAGGCCGGGAAGGGGTGGGAGGCTGCAGAGGGGTGGGAGGCCGGGGGCAAGAGTAGAGGCCAGGAAAAAAAGGAGGCCGGGAAGGGGTGGGAGGCTGCAGAGAGGTGGGAGGCCAAGTGCGACAGTAGAGGCCAGAAAAAAAAGGAGGCCGGAAAGGGGTGGGAGGCTGCAGAGGGGTGGGAGGCCAGGGGCGAGAGTAGAGGCCAGGAAAAAAAGGAGGCCGGGAAGGGGTGGGAGGCTGCAAAGGGGTGGGAGGCAATGGGCCAGAGTAGAGGCCAGGAAGAAAAAGAAGGACAGGAAGGGGTGGGAGTCTGCAGAGGGTTGGGAGGCAATGGGCGAGAGTAAAGGTTAGGAAATAAAGGAGGCCGGGAAGGGGTGGGAGGCCGGTGAGATGTGAGTAGGGGCCAGAAAGTCTCTTTTCTTCTCGCTTCTTCCCTGTATTTATCTTTCTTTTCTGCCTTCTTTATTCCTCTAATTCAAGTTCTATCTCGATCCCTGTGTTCTCCTTCCACTCATCATATTCTAGCCTTTTCTCTGTCCTATTCTTGCATATAGTGTGCAGTGGAGGATTCTTGTCTAGGAAGCGACGTCTCGTATGAGCTCTAAGACACCCACATGCATTTTGGTGCTGGGCACCAATGACGCACAGGAGCAGTGCCATGGGCAGATGAGGCTGAGCAACAGCTTTCCAGGCTAGCTCTTTCTGCCTGCCAGCTATCTGCAGACGTTCGCATTTTGGGAGCAGGGCTGCCGGAGGCGCCCGGCACGGACCACCTAAGATACGTTGGAAGTTTGAGGTGGCAAGACAAGCAAGCAGCCCCGGTCTTTGTGCCTCGGTGCGAGCAGTGCCATGGGCAGATGAGGCTGAGCAACAGCTTTCCAGGCTAGCTCTTTCTGCCTGCCAGCTATCTGCAGACGTTCGCATTTTCAGAGCAGGGCTGCCGCAGGCCCCCTGCACGGACCCCCAAAGCTACGTTTGAAGTTTGAGGGGGGCAAGACAAGCAAGCAGCCCCAGTCTCTGTGCCTCTGTGCGAGCAGTGCCATGGGAAGATGAGGCGGAGCAACAGCTTTCCAGGCTAGCTCTTTCCGCCTGCCAGCTATCTGCAGACGTTCGCATTTTCAGAGCAGGACTGCGAATGGAGCCCAACAGGGACCCCCTATCCCCGCGCTTCGTTTGAGGTTTCCCGCCCCCCAATGCTGTCCTGCTCTCTGTCCCTTTCCTCTCTCTGTTATTTTTTCCTGTTCCCTGTGTCTGTTTTTTAATTCCTCCCTCTCTGTCCCTCAGCCCAGTGCTTTTTTTTCCCTTCTTCTTCTTTGCTGCCCAGCCGAGGCTTTTCCCCCTGCGTGTCTGTTCTGCTCCCCTGTCTGTTATTTTTGCCTGTCTTTCACTTTATCCTACCTCCCTGTCCCCTTTTTCTCTCTCATTATCACCTTGTCTCGCTCCCTGTCCCTGTCTTTCTCTGACAATTTGTCCTGCTCCTTGTCCTTCTCTCCATTTGCTGTTATTTCCCGTTCTTCTTCTGACCTTTCCTTCCTTCTTTTTCTGTCCTACTGCCCCAGTGCCTCTTTTGCCACCGCTGTCCTGCTCCCTGGCCCTTGTTTCCTCTCACTGTTCCTCTGTCCTGCTTCCTGTCCCCGGTTTTTCTCTTTCTCTATCCTGCTGCCTGTCTGGTCTTTTCTTAGTGTACATCCCTGTCCAGCCGGCTCTCCCTTTTTGCCTTTCTCTCCTTCTCTGTCCTGCTTCCCGGCCCGTTCTTGTCTTCCTGTCTCTCTGTCCTCTAGCCCCTTGCTGGTTTGTGTTGGGATTCCAACCCTAACCACCCCCTTCTTCGTCTGACCCTTTCTTTGTTTCTTAGTACCTTTTTTCCTGTTGCCTGTCCTTTTTCTCTCTCTGTCAGTGTGTCCTGCACTGCGTGGGACGGGGGTGGGAGGCTGAAAAACGGTGGGAAGCTGATGGGGGGGGATTCAGGCTGGAAAGAGGTATGAGGTTGCAGAGGGGTTGGAAGCTGAATAAAGTAGAGGCCAGAAAAATGAGAGGTGGGGGCTGACGAGGGGTGGGAGGCTGGAGGTGTGGCCAAGGAGGGGGGAGTAGAGGCCAGCAGTAAAAGGAGGCCGGGAAGGGGTGGGAGGCTGCAGAGGGGAGGGAGGCCAGAGTCAAGAGTAGAGGTCAGCAAAAAAAGGAGGCCGGGAAGGGGTGGGAGGCTGCAGAGGGGTGGGAGGCAATGGGCGAGAGTAGAGGCCAGGAAGAAAAAGGAGGTAGAGAAGGGGTGGGAGGCTGCAGAGTGGTGGGAGGCCGGGGGCGAGAGTAGAGGCCAGGAAAAAAAGGAGGCCGGGAAGGGGTGGGAGGCTGCAGAGGGGTGGGAGGCCAGGGGCGAGAGTAGAGGCCAGAAAGAAAAAAGGTGCCAGGAAGGGGTGGGAGGCTGCAGAGGGGTGGGAGGCCAGGGGCGAGAGTAGAGGCCAGGAAAAAAAGGAGGCCGGGAAGGGGTGGGAGGCTGCAGAGAGGTGGGAGGCCAAGGGCGACAGTAGAGGCCAGAAAAAAAAGGAGGCCGGAAAGGGGTGGGAGGCTGCAGAGGGGTGGGAGGCCAGGGGCGAGAGTAGAGGCCAGGAAAAAAAGGAGGCCGGGAAGGGGTGGGAGGCTGCAGAGGGGTGGGAGGCAATGGGCCAGAGTAGAGGCCAGGAAGAAAAAGAAGGACAGGAAGGGGTGGGAGTCTGCAGAGGGTTGGGAGGCAATGGGCGAGAGTAAAGATTAGGAAATAAAGGAGGCCGGGAAGGGGTGGGAGGCCGGTGAGATGCGAGTAGGGGCCAGAAAGTCTCTTTTCTTCTCGCTTCTTCCCTGTATTTATCTTTCTTTTCTGCCTTCTTTATTCCTCTAATTCAAGTTCTATCTCGATCCCTGTGTTCTCCTTCCACTCATCATATTCTAGCCTTTTCTCTGTCCTATTCTTGCATATAGTGTGCAGTGGAGGATTCTTGTCTAGGAAGCGACGTCTCGTATGAGCTCTAAGACACCCACATGCATATTGGTGCTGGGCACCAATGACGCACAGGAGCAGTGCCATGGGCAGATGAGGCTGAGCAACAGCTTTCCAGGCTAGCTCTTTCTGCCTGCCAGCTATCTGCAGACGTTCGCATTTTGGGAGCAGGGCTGCCGGAGGCGCCCGGCACGGACCACCTAAGATACGTTGGAAGTTTGAGGTGGCAAGACAAGCAAGCAGCCCCGGTCTTTGTGCCTCGGTGCGAGCAGTGCCATGGGCAGATGAGGCTGAGCAACAGCTTTCCAGGCTAGCTCTTTCTGTCTGCAAGCTATCTGCAGACGTTCGCATTTTGGGAGCAGGGCTGCCGGAGGCCCCCTGCACGGACCCCCAAAGCTACGTTTGAAGTTTGAGGGGGGCAAGACAAGCAAGCAGCCCCAGTCTCTGTGCCTCTGTGCGAGCAGTGCCATGGGAAGATGAGGCGGAGCAACAGCTTTCCAGGCTAGCTCTTTCCGCCTGCCAGCTATCTGCAGACGTTCGCATTTTCAGAGCAGGACTGCGAATGGAGCCCAACAGGGACCCCCTATCCCCGCGCTTCGTTTGAGGTTTCCCGCCCCCCAATGCTGTCCTGCTCTCTGTCCCTTTCCTCCCTCTGTTATTTTTTCCTGTTCCCTGTGTCTGTTTTTTAATTCCTCCCTCTCTGTCCCTCAGCCCAGTGCTTTTTTTTCCCTTCTTCTTCTTTGCTGCCCAGCCGAGGCTTTTCCCCCTGCGTGTCTGTTCTGCTCCCCTGTCTGTTATTTTTGCCTGTCTTTCACTTTATCCTACCTCCCTGTCCCCTTTTTCTCTCTCATTATCACCTTGTCTCGCTCCCTGTCCCTGTCTTTCTCTGACAATTTGTCCTGCTCCTTGTCCTTCTCTCCATTTGCTGTTATTTCCCGTTCTTCTTCTGACCTTTCCTTCCTTCTTTTTCTATCCTACTGCCCCAGTGCCTCTTTTGCCACCGCTGTCCTGCTCCCTGGCCCTTGTTTCCTCTCACTGTTCCTCTGTCCTGCTTCCTGTCCCCGGTTTTTCTCTTTCTCTATCCTGCTGCCTGTCTGGTCTTTTCTTAGTGTACATCCCTGTCCAGCCGGCTCTCCCTTTTTGCCTTTCTCTCCTTCTCTGTCCTGCTTCCCGGCCCGTTCTTGTCTTCCTCTCTCTCTGTCCTCTAGCCCCTTGCTGGTTTGTGTTGGGATTCCAACCCTAACCACCCCCTTCTTTGTCTGACCCTTTCTTTGTTTCTTAGTACCTTTTTTCCTGTTGCCTGTCCTTTTTCTCTCTCTGTCAGTGTGTCCTGCACTGCGTGGGACGGGGGTGGGAGGCTGAAAAACGGTGGGAAGCTGATGGGGGGGGATTCAGGCTGGAAAGAGGTAGGAGGTTGCAGAGGGGTTGGAAGCTGAATGAAGTAGAGGCCAGAAAAATGAGAGGTGGGGGCTGACGAGGGGTGGGAGGCTGGAGGTGTGGCCAAGGAGGGGGGAGTAGAGGCCAGCAGTAAAAGGAGGCCGGGAAGGGGTGGGAGGCTGCAGAGGGGAGGGAGGCCAGAGTCAAGAGTAGAGGTCAGCAAAAAAAGGAGGCCGGGAAGGGGTGGGAGGCTGCAGAGGGGTGGGAGGCAATGGGCGAGAGTAGAGGCCAGGAAGAAAAAGGAGGTAGAGAAGGGGTGGGAGGCTGCAGAGTGGTGGGAGGCCGGGGGCGAGAGTAGAGGCCAGGAAAAAAAGGAGGCCGGGAAGGGGTGGGAGGCTGCAGAGGGGTGGGAGGCCAGGGGCGAGAGTAGAGGCCAGAAAGAAAAAAGGTGCCAGGAAGGGGTGGGAGGCTGCAGAGGGGTGGGAGGCCAGGGGCGAGAGTAGAGGCCAGGAAAAAAAGGAGGCCGGGAAGGGGTGGGAGGCTGCAGAGAGGTGGGAGGCCAAGGGCGACAGTAGAGGCCAGAAAAAAAAGGAGGCCGGAAAGGGGTGGGAGGCTGCAGAGGGGTGGGAGGCCAGGGGCGAGAGTAGAGGCCAGGAAAAAAAGGAGGCCGGGAAGGGGTGGGAGGCTGCAGAGGGGTGGGAGGCAATGGGCCAGAGTAGAGGCCAGGAAGAAAAAGAAGGACAGGAAGGGGTGGGAGTCTGCAGAGGGTTGGGAGGCAATGGGCGAGAGTAAAGATTAGGAAATAAAGGAGGCCGGGAAGGGGTGGGAGGCCGGTGAGATGCGAGTAGGGGCCAGAAAGTCTCTTTTCTTCTCGCTTCTTCCCTGTATTTATCTTTCTTTTCTGCCTTCTTTATTCCTCTAATTCAAGTTCTATCTCGATCCCTGTGTTCTCCTTCCACTCATCATATTCTAGCCTTTTCTCTGTCCTATTCTTGCATATAGTGTGCAGTGGAGGATTCTTGTCTAGGAAGCGACGTCTCGTATGAGCTCTAAGACACCCACATGCATATTGGTGCTGGGCACCAATGACGCACAGGAGCAGTGCCATGGGCAGATGAGGCTGAGCAACAGCTTTCCAGGCTAGCTCTTTCTGCCTGCCAGCTATCTGCAGACGTTCGCATTTTGGGAGCAGGGCTGCCGGAGGCGCCCGGCACGGACCACCTAAGATACGTTGGAAGTTTGAGGTGGCAAGACAAGCAAGCAGCCCCGGTCTTTGTGCCTCGGTGCGAGCAGTGCCATGGGCAGATGAGGCTGAGCAACAGCTTTCCAGGCTAGCTCTTTCTGTCTGCAAGCTATCTGCAGACGTTCGCATTTTGGGAGCAGGGCTGCCGGAGGCCCCCTGCACGGACCCCCAAAGCTACGTTTGAAGTTTGAGGGGGGCAAGACAAGCAAGCAGCCCCAGTCTCTGTGCCTCTGTGCGAGCAGTGCCATGGGAAGATGAGGCGGAGCAACAGCTTTCCAGGCTAGCTCTTTCCGCCTGCCAGCTATCTGCAGACGTTCGCATTTTCAGAGCAGGACTGCGAATGGAGCCCAACAGGGACCCCCTATCCCCGCGCTTCGTTTGAGGTTTCCCGCCCCCCAATGCTGTCCTGCTCTCTGTCCCTTTCCTCCCTCTGTTATTTTTTCCTGTTCCCTGTGTCTGTTTTTTAATTCCTCCCTCTCTGTCCCTCAGCCCAGTGCTTTTTTTTCCCTTCTTCTTCTTTGCTGCCCAGCCGAGGCTTTTCCCCCTGCGTGTCTGTTCTGCTCCCCTGTCTGTTATTTTTGCCTGTCTTTCACTTTATCCTACCTCCCTGTCCCCTTTTTCTCTCTCATTATCACCTTGTCTCGCTCCCTGTCCCTGTCTTTCTCTGACAATTTGTCCTGCTCCTTGTCCTTCTCTCCATTTGCTGTTATTTCCCGTTCTTCTTCTGACCTTTCCTTCCTTCTTTTTCTATCCTACTGCCCCAGTGCCTCTTTTGCCACCGCTGTCCTGCTCCCTGGCCCTTGTTTCCTCTCACTGTTCCTCTGTCCTGCTTCCTGTCCCCGGTTTTTCTCTTTCTCTATCCTGCTGCCTGTCTGGTCTTTTCTTAGTGTACATCCCTGTCCAGCCGGCTCTCCCTTTTTGCCTTTCTCTCCTTCTCTGTCCTGCTTCCCGGCCCGTTCTTGTCTTCCTCTCTCTCTGTCCTCTAGCCCCTTGCTGGTTTGTGTTGGGATTCCAACCCTAACCACCCCCTTCTTTGTCTGACCCTTTCTTTGTTTCTTAGTACCTTTTTTCCTGTTGCCTGTCCTTTTTCTCTCTCTGTCAGTGTGTCCTGCACTGCGTGGGACGGGGGTGGGAGGCTGAAAAACGGTGGGAAGCTGATGGGGGGGGATTCAGGCTGGAAAGAGGTAGGAGGTTGCAGAGGGGTTGGAAGCTGAATGAAGTAGAGGCCAGAAAAATGAGAGGTGGGGGCTGACGAGGGGTGGGAGGCTGGAGGTGTGGCCAAGGAGGGGGGAGTAGAGGCCAGCAGTAAAAGGAGGCCGGGAAGGGGTGGGAGGCTGCAGAGGGGAGGGAGGCCAGAGTCAAGAGTAGAGGTCAGCAAAAAAAGGAGGCCGGGAAGGGGTGGGAGGCTGCAGAGGGGTGGGAGGCAATGGGCGAGAGTAGAGGCCAGGAAGAAAAAGGAGGTAGAGAAGGGGTGGGAGGCTGCAGAGTGGTGGGAGGCCGGGGGCGAGAGTAGAGGCCAGGAAAAAAAGGAGGCCGGGAAGGGGTGGGAGGCTGCAGAGGGGAGGGAGGCAATGGGCGAGAGTAGAGGCCAGGAAGAAAAAAGGTGCCAGGAAGGGGTGGGAGGCTGCAGAGGGGTGGGAGGCCGGGGGCAAGAGTAGAGGCCAGGAAGAAAAAAGAGGCCGGGAAGGGGTGGGAGGCTGCAGAGAGGTGGGAGGCCAAGGGCGACAGTAGAGGCCAGAAAAAAAAGGAGGCCGGAAAGGGGTGGGAGGCTGCAGAGGGGTGGGAGGCCGGGGGTAAGAGTAGAGGCCAGGAAAAAAAGGAGACCGGGAAGTGGTGGGAGGCTGCAGAGGGGAGGGAGGCTGGGGGCGAGAGTAGAGGCCAGGAAAAATAGGAGGCCGGAAAAGGGTGGGAGGCTGCAGAGGGGTGGGAGGCCAGGGGCGAGAGTAGAGGCCAGAAAAAAAAGGAGGCCGGAAAGGGGTGGGAGGCTGAAGAGGGGAGGGAGGCCAGAGTCCAGAGTAGAGGTCAGCAAAAAAAGGAGGCCGGGAAGGGGTGGGAGGCTGCAGAGGGGAGGGAGGCAATGGGCGAGAGTAGAGGCCAGGAAGAAAAAAGGTGCCGGGAAGGGGTGGGAGGCTGCAGAGGGGTGGGAGGCCGGGGGCGAGAGTAGAGGCCTGGAAGAAAAAAGAGGCCGGGAAGGGGTGGGAGGCTGCAGAGTGGTGGGAGGCCAGGGGCGAGAGTAGAGGCCAGGGAAAAAAGGAGGCCGCGAAAGGGTGGGAGGCTCCAGAGGGGTGGGAGGCCGGGGACAAGAGTAGAGGCCAGAAAAAAAAGGAGGCCGGGAAGGGGTGGGAGGCTGCAGAGAGGTGGGAGGCCAAGGGCGACAGTAGAGGCCAGAAAAAAAAGGAGACCGGAAAGGGGTGGGAGGCTGCAGAGGGGTGGGAGGCCGGGGGTAAGGGTAGAGGCCAGGAAAAAAAGGAGACCGGGAAGTGGTGGGAGGCTGCAGAGGGGAGGGAGGCTGGGGGCGAGAGTAGAGGCCAGGAAAAATAGGAGGCCGGAAAAGGGTGGGAGGCTGCAGAGGGGTGGGAGGCCAGGGGCGAGAGTAGAGGCCAGAAAGAAAAGGAGGCCGGAAAGGGGTGGGAGGCTGCAGAGGGGTGGGAGGCCGGGGGTAAGAGTAGAGGCCAGGAAAAAAAGGAGGCCGGGAAGGGGTGGGAGGCTGCAGAGGGGTGGGAGGCAATGGGCCAGAGTAGAGGCCAGGAAGAAAAAGAAGGACAGGAAGGGGTGGGAGTCTGCAGAGGGTTGGGAGGCAATGGGCGAGAGTAAAGGTTAGGAAATAAAGGAGGCCGGGAAGGGGTGGGAGGCCGGTGAGATGCGAGTAGGGGCCAGAAAGTCTCTTTTCTTCTCGCTTCTTCCCTGTATTTATCTTTCTTTTCTGCCTTCTTTATTCCTCTAATTCAAGTTCTATCTCGATCCCTGTGTTCTCCTTCCACTCATCATATTCTAGCCTTTTCTCTGTCCTATTCTTGCATATAGTGTGCAGTGGAGGATTCTTGTCTAGGAAGCGACGTCTCGTATGAGCTCTAAGACACCCACATGCATTTTGGTGCTGGGCACCAATGACGCACAGGAGCAGTGCCATGGGCAGATGAGGCTGAGCAACAGCTTTCCAGGCTAGCTCTTTCTGCCTGCCAGCTATCTGCAGACGTTCGCATTTTCAGAGCAGGGCTGCCGGAGGCCCCCTGCACGGACCCCCAAAGCTACGTTTGAAGTTTGAGGGGGCAAGACAAGCAAGCAGCCCCAGTCTCTGTGCCTCTGTGCGAGCAGTGCCATGGGCAGATGAGGCTGAGCAACAGCTTTCCAGGCTAGCTTTTTCTGCCTGCGAGCTGTCTGCAGACGTTCGCATTTTCAGAGCAGGGCTGCCGGAGGCCCCCTGCACGGACCCCCAAAACAACATTTGAAGTTTGAGGGAGCAAGACAAGCAAGCAGCCCCAGTCTCTGTGCCTCTGTGCGAGCAGTGCCATGGGCAGATGAGGCTGAGCAACAGCTTTCCAGGCTAGCTCTTTCTGCCTGCCAGCTATCTGCAGACGTTCGCATTTTCAGAGCAGGGCTGCCGGAGGCCCCCTGCACGGACCCCCAAAGCTACGTTTGAAGTTTGAGGGGGCAAGACAAGCAAGCAGCCCCAGTCTCTGTGCCTCTGTGCGAGCAGTGCCATGGGAAGATGAGGCGGAGCAACAGCTTTCCAGGCTAGCTCTTTCCGCCTGCCAGCTATCTGCAGACGTTCGCATTTTCAGAGCAGGACTGCGAATGGAGCCCAACAGGGACCCCCTATCCCCGCGCTTCGTTTGAGGTTTCCCGCCCCCCAATGCTGTCCTGCTCTCTGTCCCTTTCCTCCCTCTGTTATTTTTTCCTGTTCCCTGTGTCTGTTTTTTAATTCCTCCCTCTCTGTCCCTCAGCCCAGTGCTTTTTTTTCCCTTCTTCTTCTTTGCTGCCCAGCCGAGGCTTTTCCCCCTGCGTGTCTGTTCTGCTCCCCTGTCTGTTATTTTTGCCTGTCTTTCACTTTATCCTACCTCCCTGTCCCCTTTTTCTCTCTCATTATCACCTTGTCTCGCTCCCTGTCCCTGTCTTTCTCTGACAATTTGTCCTGCTCCTTGTCCTTCTCTCCATTTGCTGTTATTTCCCGTTCTTCTTCTGACCTTTCCTTCCTTCTTTTTCTATCCTACTGCCCCAGTGCCTCTTTTGCCACCGCTGTCCTGCTCCCTGGCCCTTGTTTCCTCTCACTGTTCCTCTGTCCTGCTTCCTGTCCCCGGTTTTTCTCTTTCTCTATCCTGCTGCCTGTCTGGTCTTTTCTTAGTGTACATCCCTGTCCAGCCGGCTCTCCCTTTTTGCCTTTCTCTCCTTCTCTGTCCTGCTTCCCGGTCCGTTCTTGTCTTCCTCTCTCTCTGTCCTCTAGCCCCTTGCTGGTTTGTGTTGGGATTCCAACCCTAACCACCCCCTTCTTTGTCTGACCCTTTCTTTGTTTCTTAGTACCTTTTTTCCTGTTGCCTGTCCTTTTTCTCTCTCTGTCAGTGTGTCCTGCACTGCGTGGGACGGGGGTGGGAGGCTGAAAAACGGTGGGAAGCTGATGGGGGGGGATTCAGGCTGGAAAGAGGTAGGAGGTTGCAGAGGGGTTGGAAGCTGAATGAAGTAGAGGCCAGAAAAATGAGAGGTGGGGGCTGACGAGGGGTGGGAGGCTGGAGGTGTGGCCAAGGAGGGGGGAGTAGAGGCCAGCAGTAAAAGGAGGCCGGGAAGGGGTGGGAGGCTGCAGAGGGGAGGGAGGCCAGAGTCAAGAGTAGAGGTCAGCAAAAAAAGGAGGCCGGGAAGGGGTGGGAGGCTGCAGAGGGGTGGGAGGCAATGGGCGAGAGTAGAGGCCAGGAAGAAAAAGGAGGTAGAGAAGGGGTGGGAGGCTGCAGAGTGGTGGGAGGCAATGGGCGAGAGTAGAGGCCAGGAAAAAAAGGAGGCCGGGAAGGGGTGGGAGGCTGCAGAGGGGAGGGAGGCAATGGGCGAGAGTAGAGGCCAGGAAGAAAAAAGGTGCCAGGAAGGGGTGGGAGGCTGCAGAGGGGTGGGAGGCCGGGGGCAAGAGTAGAGGCCAGGAAGAAAAAAGAGGCCGGGAAGGGGTGGGAGGCTGCAGAGAGGTGGGAGGCCAAGGGCGACAGTAGAGGCCAGAAAAAAAAGGAGGCCGGAAAGGGGTGGGAGGCTGCAGAGGGGTGGGAGGCCGGGGGTAAGAGTAGAGGCCAGGAAAAAAAGGAGGCCGGGAAGGGGTGGGAGGCTGCAGAGGGGAGGGAGGCTGGGGGCGAGAGTAGAGGCCAGGAAAAATAGGAGGCCGGAAAAGGGTGGGAGGCTGCAGAGGGGTGGGAGGCCAGGGGCGAGAGTAGAGGCCAGAAAAAAAAGGAGGCCGGAAAGGGGTGGGAGGCTGAAGAGGGGAGGGAGGCCAGAGTCCAGAGTAGAGGTCAGCAAAAAAAGGAGGCCGGGAAGGGGTGGGAGGCTGCAGAGGGGAGGGAGGCAATGGGCGAGAGTAGAGGCCAGGAAGAAAAAAGGTGCCGGGAAGGGGTGGGAGGCTGCAGAGGGGTGGGAGGCCGGGGGCGAGAGTAGAGGCCTGGAAGAAAAAAGAGGCCGGGAAGGGGTGGGAGGCTGCAGAGTGGTGGGAGGCCAGGGGCGAGAGTAGAGGCCAGGGAAAAAAGGAGGCCGCGAAAGGGTGGGAGGCTCCAGAGGGGTGGGAGGCCGGGGGCAAGAGTAGAGGCCAGAAAAAAAAGGAGGCCGGGAAGGGGTGGGAGGCTGCAGAGAGGTGGGAGGCCAAGGGCGACAGTAGAGGCCAGAAAAAAAAGGAGACCGGAAAGGGGTGGGAGGCTGCAGAGGGGTGGGAGGCCGGGGGTAAGGGTAGAGGCCAGGAAAAAAAGGAGACCGGGAAGTGGTGGGAGGCTGCAGAGGGGAGGGAGGCTGGGGGCGAGAGTAGAGGCCAGGAAAAATAGGAGGCCGGAAAAGGGTGGGAGGCTGCAGAGGGGTGGGAGGCCAGGGGCGAGAGTAGAGGCCAGAAAAAAAAGGAGGCCGGAAAGGGGTGGGAGGCTGCAGAGGGGTGGGAGGCCGGGGGTAAGAGTAGAGGCCAGGAAAAAAAGGAGGCCGGGAAGGGGTGGGAGGCTGCAGAGGGGTGGGAGGCAATGGGCCAGAGTAGAGGCCAGGAAGAAAAAGAAGGACAGGAAGGGGTGGGAGTCTGCAGAGGGTTGGGAGGCAATGGGCGAGAGTAAAGGTTAGGAAATAAAGGAGGCCGGGAAGGGGTGGGAGGCCGGTGAGATGCGAGTAGGGGCCAGAAAGTCTCTTTTCTTCTCGCTTCTTCCCTGTATTTATCTTTCTTTTCTGCCTTCTTTATTCCTCTAATTCAAGTTCTATCTCGATCCCTGTGTTCTCCTTCCACTCATCATATTCTAGCCTTTTCTCTGTCCTATTCTTGCATATAGTGTGCAGTGGAGGATTCTTGTCTAGGAAGCGACGTCTCGTATGAGCTCTAAGACACCCACATGCATTTTGGTGCTGGGCACCAATGACGCACAGGAGCAGTGCCATGGGCAGATGAGGCTGAGCAACAGCTTTCCAGGCTAGCTCTTTCTGCCTGCCAGCTATCTGCAGACGTTCGCATTTTCAGAGCAGGGCTGCCGGAGGCCCCCTGCACGGACCCCCAAAGCTACGTTTGAAGTTTGAGGGGGCAAGACAAGCAAGCAGCCCCAGTCTCTGTGCCTCTGTGCGAGCAGTGCCATGGGCAGATGAGGCTGAGCAACAGCTTTCCAGGCTAGCTTTTTCTGCCTGCGAGCTGTCTGCAGACGTTCGCATTTTCAGAGCAGGGCTGCCGGAGGCCCCCTGCACGGACCCCCAAAACAACATTTGAAGTTTGAGGGAGCAAGACAAGCAAGCAGCCCCAGTCTCTGTGCCTCTGTGCGAGCAGTGCCATGGGCAGATGAGGCTGAGCAACAGCTTTCCAGGCTAGCTCTTTCTGCCTGCCAGCTATCTGCAGACGTTCGCATTTTCAGAGCAGGGCTGCCGGAGGCCCCCTGCACGGACCCCCAAAGCTACGTTTGAAGTTTGAGGGGGCAAGACAAGCAAGCAGCCCCAGTCTCTGTGCCTCTGTGCGAGCAGTGCCATGGGCAGATGAGGCTGAGCAACAGCTTTCCAGGCTAGCTCTTTCTGCCTGCCAGCTATCTGCAGATGTTCGCATTTTCAGAGCAGGGCTGCCGAAGGCCCCCTGCATGGACCCCCAAAGCTACGTTTGAAGTTTGAGGGGGCAAGACAAGCAAGCAGCCCCAGTCTCTGTGCCTCTGTGCGAGCAGTGCCATGGGCAGATGAGGCTGAGCAACAGCTTTCCAGGCTAGCACTTTCTGCCTGCGAGCTGTCTGCAGACGTTCGCATTTTCAGAGCAGGGCTGCCGGAGGCCCCCTGCACGAACCCCCAAAACTACGTTTGAAGTTTGAGGGGGCAAGACAAGCAAGCAGCCCCAGTCTCTGTGCCTCTGTGCGAGCAGTGCCATGGGCAGATGAGGCTGAGCAACAGCTTTCCAGGCTAGCTCTTTCTGCCTGCCAGCTATCTGCAGACGTTCGCATTTTCAGAGCAGGATTGCGAATGGAGCCCAACAGGGACCCCCTATCCCCGCTCTACGTTTGAGGTTTACCGCCCCCCAATGCTGTCCTGCTCTCTGTCCCTTTCCTCTCTCTGTTATTCTGTCCTGTTCCCTGTGTCTGTTTTTTAATTCCTCCCTCTCTGTCCCTCAGCCCAGTGCTTTTTTTTCCCTTCTTCTTCTTTGCTGCCCAGCCGAGGCTTTTCCCCCTGCGTGTCTGTTCTGCTCCCCTGTCTGTTATTTTTGCCTGTCTTTCACTTTATCCTACCTCCCTGTCCCCTTTTTCTCTCTCATTATCACCTTGTCTCGCTCCCTGTCCCTGTCTTTCTCTGACAATTTGTCCTGCTCCTTGTCCTTCTCTCCATTTGCTGTTATTTCCCGTTCTTCTTCTGACCTTTCCTTCCTTCTTTTTCTATCCTACTGCCCCAGTGCCTCTTTTGCCACCGCTGTCCTGCTCCCTGGCCCTTGTTTCCTCTCACTGTTCCTCTGTCCTGCTTCCTGTCCCCGGTTTTTCTCTTTCTCTATCCTGCTGCCTGTCTGGTCTTTTCTTAGTGTACATCCCTGTCCAGCCGGCTCTCCCTTTTTGCCTTTCTCTCCTTCTCTGTCCTGCTTCCCGGCCCGTTCTTGTCTTCCTCTCTCTCTGTCCTCTAGCCCCTTGCTGGTTTGTGTTGGGATTCCAACCCTAACCACCCCCTTCTTCGTCTGACCCTTTCTTTGTTTCTTAGTACCTTTTTTCCTGTTGCCTGTCCTTTTTCTCTCTCTGTCAGTGTGTCCTGCACTGCGTGGGATGGGGGTGGGAGGCTGAAAAACGGTGGGAAGCTGATGGGGGGGGATTCAGGCTGGAAAGAGGTAGGAGGTTGCAGAGGGGTTGGAAGCTGAATGAAGTAGAGGCCAGAAAAATGAGAGGTGGGGGCTGACGAGGGGTGGGAGGCTGGAGGTGTGGCCAAGGAGGGGGGAGTAGAGGCCAGCAGTAAAAGGAGGCCGGGAAGGGGTGGGAGGCTGCAGAGGGGAGGGAGGCCAGAGTCAAGAGTAGAGGTCAGCAAAAAAAGGAGGCCGGGAAGGGGTGGGAGGCTGCAGAGGGGTGGGAGGCAATGGGCGAGAGTAGAGGCCAGGAAGAAAAAGGAGGTAGAGAAGGGGTGGGAGGCTGCAGAGTGGTGGGAGGCCGGGGGCGAGAGTAGAGGCCAGGAAAAAAAGGAGGCCGGGAAGGGGTGGGAGGCTGCAGAGGGGAGGGAGGCAATGGGTGAGAGTAGAGGCCAGGAAGAAAAAAGGTGCCAGGAAGGGGTGGGAGGCTGCAGAGGGGTGGGAGGCCGGGGGCAAGAGTAGAGGCCAGGAAGAAAAAAGAGGCCGGGAAGGGGTGGGAGGCTGCAGAGAGGTGGGAGGCCAGGGGCGACAGTAGAGGCCAGAAAAAAAGGAGGCCGGAAAGGGGTGGGAGGCTGCAGAGGGGTGGGAGGCCGGGGGTAAGAGTAGAGGCCAGGAAAAAAAGGAGGCCGGAAAAGGGGGGGAGGCTGCAGAGGGGTGGGAGGCCAGGGGCGAGAGTAGAGGCCAGAAAAAAAAGGAGGCCGGGAAGGGGTGGGAGGCTGCAGAGGGGAGGGAGGCCGGGGGCAAGAGTAGAGGCCTGGAAGAAAAAAGAGGCCGGGAAGGGGTGGGAGGCTGCAGAGGGGTGGGAGGCCGGGGGCAAGAGTAGAGGCCAGGAAAAAAAGGAGGCCGGGAAGGGGTGGGAGGCTGCAGAGAGGTGGGAGGCCAAGTGCGACAGTAGAGGCCAGAAAAAAAAGGAGGCCGGAAAGGGGTGGGAGGCTGCAGAGGGGTGGGAGGCCAGGGGCGAGAGTAGAGGCCAGGAAAAAAAGGAGGCCGGGAAGGGGTGGGAGGCTGCAGAGGGGTGGGAGGCAATGGGCCAGAGTAGAGGCCAGGAAGAAAAAGAAGGACAGGAAGGGGTGGGAGTCTGCAGAGGGTTGGGAGGCAATGGGCGAGAGTAAAGGTTAGGAAATAAAGGAGGCCGGGAAGGGGTGGGAGGCCGGTGAGATGCGAGTAGGGGCCAGAAAGTCTCTTTTCTTCTCGCTTCTTCCCTGTATTTATCTTTCTTTTCTGCCTTCTTTATTCCTCTAATTCAAGTTCTATCTCGATCCCTGTGTTCTCCTTCCACTCATCATATTCTAGCCTTTTCTCTGTCCTATTCTTGCATATAGTGTGCAGTGGAGGATTCTTGTCTAGGAAGCGACGTCTCGTATGAGCTCTAAGACACCCACATGCATTTTGGTGCTGGGCACCAATGACGCACAGGAGCAGTGCCATGGGCAGATGAGGCTGAGCAACAGCTTTCCAGGCTAGCTCTTTCTGCCTGCCAGCTATCTGCAGACGTTCGCATTTTGGGAGCAGGGCTGCCGGAGGCGCCCGGCACGGACCACCTAAGATACGTTGGAAGTTTGAGGTGGCAAGACAAGCAAGCAGCCCCGGTCTTTGTGCCTCGGTGCGAGCAGTGCCATGGGCAGATGAGGCTGAGCAACAGCTTTCCAGGCTAGCTCTTTCCGCCTGCCAGCTATCTGCAGACGTTCGCATTTTCAGAGCAGGATTGCGAATGGAGCCCAACAGGGACCCCCTATCCCCGCGCTTCGTTTGAGGTTTCCCGCCCCCCAATGCTGTCCTGCTCTCTGTCCCTTTCCTCTCTCTGTTATTTTTTCCTGTTCCCTGTGTCTGTTTTTTAATTCCTCCCTCTCTGTCCCTCAGCCCAGTGCTTTTTTTTCCCTTCTTCTTCTTTGCTGCCCAGCCGAGGCTTTTCCCCCTGCGTGTCTGTTCTGCTCCCCTGTCTGTTATTTTTGCCTGTCTTTCACTTTATCCTACCTCCCTGTCCCCTTTTTCTCTCTCATTATCACCTTGTCTCGCTCCCTGTCCCTGTCTTTCTCTGACAATTTGTCCTGCTCCTTGTCCTTCTCTCCATTTGCTGTTATTTCCCGTTCTTCTTCTGACCTTTCCTTCCTTCTTTTTCTATCCTACTGCCCCAGTGCCTCTTTTGCCACCGCTGTCCTGCTCCCTGGCCCTTGTTTCCTCTCACTGTTCCTCTGTCCTGCTTCCTGTCCCCGGTTTTTCTCTTTCTCTATCCTGCTGCCTGTCTGGTCTTTTCTTAGTGTACATCCCTGTCCAGCCGGCTCTCCCTTTTTGCCTTTCTCTCCTTCTCTGTCCTGCTTCCCGGCCCGTTCTTGTCTTCCTCTCTCTCTGTCCTCTAGCCCCTTGCTGGTTTGTGTTGGGATTCCAACCCTAACCACCCCCTTCTTCGTCTGACCCTTTCTTTGTTTCTTAGTACCTTTTTTCCTGTTGCCTGTCCTTTTTCTCTCTCTGTCAGTGTGTCCTGCACTGCGTGGGACGGGGGTGGGAGGCTGAAAAACGGTGGGAAGCTGATGGGGGGGGATTCAGGCTGGAAAGAGGTAGGAGGTTGCAGAGGGGTTGGAAGCTGAATGAAGTAGAGGCCAGAAAAATGAGAGGTGGGGGCTGACGAGGGGTGGGAGGCTGGAGGTGTGGCCAAGGAGGGGGGAGTAGAGGCCAGCAGTAAAAGGAGGCCGGGAAGGGGTGGGAGGCTGCAGAGGGGAGGGAGGCCAGAGTCAAGAGTAGAGGTCAGCAAAAAAAGGAGGCCGGGAAGGGGTGGGAGGCTGCAGAGGGGTGGGAGGCAATGGGCGAGAGTAGAGGCCAGGAAGAAAAAGGAGGTAGAGAAGGGGTGGGAGGCTGCAGAGTGGTGGGAGGCCGGGGGCGAGAGTAGAGGCCAGGAAAAAAAGGAGGCCGGGAAGGGGTGGGAGGCTGCAGAGGGGAGGGAGGCAATGGGCGAGAGTAGAGGCCAGGAAGAAAAAAGGTGCCAGGAAGGGGTGGGAGGCTGCAGAGGGGTGGGAGGCCGGGGGCAAGAGTAGAGGCCAGGAAGAAAAAAGAGGCCGGGAAGGGGTGGGAGGCTGCAGAGAGGTGGGAGGCCAAGGGCGACAGTAGAGGCCAGAAAAAAAAGGAGGCCGGAAAGGGGTGGGAGGCTGCAGAGTGGTGGGAGGCCGGGGGTAAGAGTAGAGGCCAGGAAAAAAAGGAGACCGGGAAGTGGTGGGAGGCTGCAGAGGGGAGGGAGGCTGGGGGCGAGAGTAGAGGCCAGGAAAAATAGGAGGCCGGAAAAGGGTGGGAGGCTGCAGAGGGGTGGGAGGCCAGGGGCGAGAGTAGAGGCCAGAAAAAAAAGGAGGCCGGAAAGGGGTGGGAGGCTGAAGAGGGGAGGGAGGCCAGAGTCAAGAGTAGAGGTCAGCAAAAAAAGGAGGCCGGGAAGGGGTGGGAGGCTGCAGAGGGGAGGGAGGCAATGGGCGAGAGTAGAGGCCAGGAAGAAAAAAGGTGCCAGGAAGGGGTGGGAGGCTGCAGAGGGGTGGGAGGCCGGGGGCAAGAGTAGAGGCCTGGAAGAAAAAAGAGGCCGGGAAGGGGTGGGAGGCTGCAGAGTGGTGGGAGGCCAGGGGCGAGAGTAGAGGCCAGGAAAAAAAGGAGGCCGCGAAGGGGTGGGAGGCTGCAGAGGGGTGGGAGGCCGGGGGCAAGAGTAGAGGCCAGAAAAAAAAGGAGGCCGGGAAGGGGTGGGAGGCTGCAGAGAGGTGGGAGGCCAAGGGCGACAGTAGAGGCCAGAAAAAAAAGGAGGCCGGAAAGGGGTGGGAGGCTGCAGAGGGGTGAGAGGCCGGGGGTAAGGGTAGAGGCCAGGAAAAAAAGGAGACCGGGAAGTGGTGGGAGGCTGCAGAGGGGAGGGAGGCTGGGGGCGAGAGTAGAGGCCAGGAAAAATAGGAGGCCAGAAAAGGGTGGGAGGCTGCAGAGGGGTGGGAGGCCAAGGGCGACAGTAGAGGCCAGAAAAAAAAGGAGGCCGGAAAGGGGTGGGAGGCTGCAGAGGGGTGGGAGGCCGGGGGCAAGAGTAGAGGCCTGGAAGAAAAAAGAGGCCGGGAAGGGGTGGGAGGCTGCAGAGTGGTGGGAGGCCAGGGGCGAGAGTAGAGGCCAGGAAAAAAAGGAGGCCGCGAAGGGGTGGGAGGCTGCAGAGGGGTGGGAGGCCGGGGGCAAGAGTAGAGGCCAGAAAAAAAAGGAGGCCGGGAAGGGGTGGGAGGCTGCAGAGAGGTGGGAGGCCAAGGGCGACAGTAGAGGCCAGAAAAAAAAGGAGGCCGGAAAGGGGTGGGAGGCTGCAGAGGGGTGGGAGGCCGGGGGTAAGAGTAGAGGCCAGAAAAAAAGGAGGCCGGGAAGGGGTGGGAGTCTGCAGAGGGGTGGGAGGCAATGGGCCAGAGTAGAGGCCAGGAAGAAAAAGAAGGACAGGAAGGGGTGGGAGTCTGCAGAGGGTTGGGAGGCAATGGGCGAGAGTAAAGGTTAGGAAATAAAGGAGGCCGGGAAGGGGTGGGAGGACGGTGAGATGCGAGTAGGGGCCAGAAAGTCTCTTTTCTTCTCGCTTCTTCCCTGTATTTATCTTTCTTTTCTGCCTTCTTTATTCCTCTAATCCAAGTTCTATCTCGATCCCTGTGTTCTCCTTCCACTCATCATATTCTAGCCTTTTCTCTGTCCTATTCTTGCTTATAGTGTGCAGTGGAGGATTCTTGTCTAGAAAGCGACGTCTCGTATGAGCTCTAAGACACCTACATGCATTTTGGTGCTGGGCACCAATGACGCACAGGAGCAGTGCCATGGGCAGATGAGGCTGAGCAACAGCTTTCCAGGCTAGCTCTTTCTGCCTGCCAGCTATCTGCAGACGTTCGCATTTGCAGAGCAGGGCTGCCGGAGGCCCCCTGCACGGACCCCCAAAGCTACATTTGAAGTTTGAGGGGGCAAGACAAGCAAGCAGCCCCGGTCTCTGTGCCTCTGTGCGAGCAGTGCCATGGGCAGATGAGGCTGAGCAACAGCTTTCCAGGCTAGCTCTTTCTGCCTGCGAGCTGTCTGCAGACGTTCGCATTTTCAGAGCAGGGCTGCCGGAGGCCCCCTGCACGGACCCCCAAAGCTACGTTTGAAGTTTGAGGGGGCAAGACAAGCAAGCAGCCCCAGTCTCTGTGCCTCTGTGCGAGCAGTGCCATGGGCAGATGAGGCTGAGCAACAGCTTTCCAGGCTAGCTCTTTCTGCCTGTCAGCTGTCTGCAGACGTTCGCATTTTCAGAGCAGGGCTGCCGGAGGCCCCCTGCACAGACTCCCAAAGCTACGTTTGAAGTTTGAGGGGGCAAGACAAGCAAGCAGCCCCAGTCTCTGTGCCTCTGTGCGAGCAGTGCCATGGGCAGATGAGGCTGAGCAACAGCTTTCCAGGCTAGCTCTTTCTGCCTGCCAGCTATCTGCAGACGTTCGCATTTTCAGAGCAGGGCTGCCGGAGGCCCCCTGCACGGACCCCCAAAGCTACGTTTGAAGTTTGAGGGGGCAAGACAAGCAAGCAGCCCCAGTCTCTGTGCCTCTGTGCGAGCAGTGCCATGGGCAGATGAGGCTGAGCAACAGCTTTCCAGGCTAGCTCTTTCTGCCTGCGAGCTATCTGCAGACGTTTGCATTTTCAGAGCAGGGCTGCCGGAGGCCCCCTGCACGGACCCCCAAAGCTACGTTTGAAGTTTGAGGGGGCAAGACAAGCAAGCAGCCCCAGTCTCTGTGCCTCGGTGCGAGCAGTGCCATGGGCAGATGAGGCTGAGCAACAGCTTTCCAGGCTAGCTCTTTCTGCCTGCCAGCTATCTGCAGACGTTCGCATTTTCAGAGCAGGGCTGCCGGAGGCCCCCTGCACAGACCCCCAAAGCTACGTTTGAAGTTTGAGGGGGCAAGACAAGCAAGCAGCCCCAGTCTCTGTGCCTCTGTGCGAGCAGTGCCATGGGCAGATGAGGCTGAGCAACAGCTTTCCAGGCTAGCTCTTTCTGCCTGCCAGCTATCTGCAGACGTTCGCATTTTCAGAGCAGGGCTGCCGGAGGCCCCCTGCACGGACCCCCAAAACTACGTTTGAATTTTGAGGGGGCAAGACAAGCAAGCAGCCCCAGTCTCTGTGCCTCTGTGCGAGCAGTGCCATGGGCAGATGAGGCTGAGCAACAGCTTTCCAGGCTAGCTCTTTCTGCCTGCCAGCTATCTGCAGACGTTCGCATTTTCAGAGCAGGGCTGCCGGAGGCCCCCTGCACGGACCCCCAAAGCTACGTTTGAAGTTTGAGGGGGCAAGACAAGCAAGCAGCCCCAGTCTCTGTGCCTCTGTGCGAGCAGTGCCATGGGCAGATGAGGCTGAGCAACAGCTTTCCAGGCTAGCTCTTTTTGCCTGCGAGCTATCTGCAGACGTTCGCATTTTCAGAGCAGGGCTGCCGCAGGCCCCCTGCACGGACCCCCAAAGCTACGTTTGAAGTTTGAGGGGGCAAGACAAGCAAGCAGCCCCAGTCTCTGTGCCTCTGTGCGAGCAGTGCCATGGGCAGATGAGGCTGAGCAACAGCTTTCCAGGCTAGCTCTTTCTACCTGCGAGCTATCTGCAGACGTTCGCATTTTCAGAGCAGGGCTGCCGCAGGCCCCCTGCACGGACCCCCAAAGCTACGTTTGAAGTTTGAGGGGGCAAGACAAGCAAGCAGCCCCAGTCTCTGTGCCTCTGTGCGAGCAGTGCCATGGGCAGATGAGGCTGAGCAACAGCTTTCCAGGCTAGCTCTTTCTGCCTGCCAGCTGTCTGCAGACGTTCGCATTTTCAGAGCAGGGCTGCTGGAGGCCCCCTGCACGGACCCCCAGAGCTACGTTTGAATTTGAGGGGGCAAGACAAGCAAGCAGCCCCAGTCTCTGTGCCTCGGTGCGAGCAGTGCCATGGGCAGATGAGGCTGAGCAACAGCTTTCCAGGCTAGCTCTTTCTGCCTGCCAGCTATCTGCAGATGTTCGCATTTTCAGAGCAGGGCTGCCGCAGGCCCCCTGCACGGACCCCCAAAGCTACGTTTGAAGTTTGAGGGGGCAAGACAAGCAAGCAGCCCCAGTCTCTGTGCCTCTGTGCGAGCAGTGCCATGGGAAGATGAGGCGGAGCAACAGCTTTCCAGGCTAGCTCTTTCTGCCTGCCAGCTATCTGCAGACGTTCGCATTTTCAGAGCAGGACTGCGAATGGAGCCCAACAGGGACCCCCTATCCCCGCGCTTCGTTTGAGGTTTCCCGCCCCCCAATGCTGTCCTGCTCTCTGTCCCTTTCTTCTCTCTGTTATTTTTTCCTGTTCCCTGTGTCTGTTTTTTAATTCCTCCCTCTCTGTCCCTCAGCCCAGTGCTTTTTTTTCCCTTCTTCTTTGCTGCCCAGCCGAGGCTTTTCCCCCTGCGTGTCTGTTCTGCTCCCCTGTCTGTTATTTTTGCCTGTCTTTCACTTTATCCTACCTCCCTGTCCCCTTTTTCTCTCTCATTATCACCTTGTCTCGCTCCCTGTCCCTGTCTTTCTCTGACAATTTGTCCTGCTCCTTGTCCTTCTCTCCATTTGCTGTTATTTCCCGTTCTTCTTCTGACCTTTCCTTCCTTCTTTTTCTATCCTACTGCCCCAGTGCCTCTTTTGCCACCGCTGTCCTGCTCCCTGGCCCTTGTTTCCTCTCACTGTTCCTCTGTCCTGCTTCCTGTCCCCGGTTTTTCTCTTTCTCTATCCTGCTGCCTGTCTGGTCTTTTCTTAGTGTACATCCCTGTCCAGCCGGCTCTCCCTTTTTGCCTTTCTCTCCTTCTCTGTCCTGCTTCCCGGCCCGTTCTTGTCTTCCTCTCTCTCTGTCCTCTAGTCCCTTGCTGGTTTGTGTTGGGATTCCAACCCTAACCACCCCCTTCTTCGTCTGACCCTTTCTTTGTTTCTTAGTACCTTTTTTCCTGTTGCCTGTCCTTTTTCTCTCTCTGTCAGTGTGTCCTGCACTGCGTGGGACGGGGGTGGGAGGCTGAAAAACGGTGGGAAGCTGATGGGGGGCGATTCAGGCTGGAAAGAGGTAGGAGGTTGCAGAGGGGTTGGAAGCTGAATGAAGTAGAGGCCAGAAAAATGAGAGGTGGGGGCTGACGAGGGGTGGGAGGCTGGAGGTGTGGCCAAGGAGGGGGGAGTAGAGGCCAGCAGTAAAAGGAGGCCGGGAAGGGGTGGGAGGCTGCAGAGGGGAGGGAGGCCAGAGTCAAGAGTAGAGGTCAGCAAAAAAAGGAGGCCGGGAAGGGGTGGGAGGCTGCAGAGGGGTGGGAGGCAATGGGCGAGAGTAGAGGCCAGGAAGAAAAAGGAGGTAGAGAAGGGGTGGGAGGCTGCAGAGTGGTGGGAGGCCGGGGGCGAGAGTAGAGGCCAGGAAAAAAAGGAGGCCGGGAAGGGGTGGGAGGCTGCAGAGGGGAGGGAGGCAATGGGCGAGAGTAGAGGCCAGGAAGAAAAAAGGTGCCAGGAAGGGGTGGGAGGCTGCAGAGGGGTGGGAGGCCGGGGGCAAGAGTAGAGGCCAGGAAGAAAAAAGAGGCCGGGAAGGGGTGGGAGGCTGCAGAGAGGTGGGAGGCCAGGGGCGAGAGTAGAGGCCAGAAAAAAAAGGAGGCCGGAAAGGGGTGGGAGGCTGCAGAGTGGTGGGAGGCCGGGGGTAAGAGTAGAGGCCAGGAAAAAAAGGAGGCCGGGAAGTGGTGGGAGGCTGCAGAGGGGAGGGAGGCTGGGGGCGAGAGTAGAGGCCAGGAAAAATAGGAGGCCGGAAAAGGGTGGGAGGCTGCAGAGGGGTGGGAGGCCAGGGGCGAGAGTAGCGGCCAGAAAAAAAAGGAGGCCGGAAAGGGGTGGGAGGCTGCAGAGGGGTGCGAGGCCGGGGGTAAGAGTAGAGGCCAGGAAAAAAAGGAGGCCGGGAAGGGGTGGGAGGCTGCAGAGGGGAGGGAGGCAATGGGCGAGAGTAGAAGCCAGGAAGAAAAAAGGTGCCAGGAAGGGGTGGGAGGCTGCAGAGGGGTGGGAGGCCAGGGGCGAGAGTAGAGGAAGGGAAAAAAAGGAGGCCGCGAAGGGGTGGGAGGCTGCAGAGGGGTGGGAGGCCGGGGGCAAGAGTAGAGGCCAGAAAAAAAAGGAGGCCGGGAAGGGGTGGGAGTCTGCAGAGAGGTGGGAGGCCAAGGGCGACAGTTGAGGCCAGAAAAAAAAGGAGGCCGGAAAGGGGTGGGAGGCTGCAGAGGGGTGAGAGGCCGGGGGTAAGGGTAGAGGCCAGGAAAAAAAGGAGACCGGGAAGTGGTGGGAGGCTGCAGAGGGGAGGGAGGCTGGGGGCGAGAGTAGAGGCCAGGAAAAATAGGAGGCCGGAAAAGGGTGGGAGGCTGCAGAGGGGTGGGAGGCCAAGGGCGACAGTAGAGGCCAGAAAAAAAAGGAGGCCGGAAAGGGGTGGGAGGCTGCAGAGAGGTGGGAGGCCGGGGGTAAGAGTAGAGGCCAGGAAAAAAAGGAGACCGGGAAGTGGTGGGAGGCTGCAGAGGGGAGGGAGGCTGGGGGCGAGAGTAGAGGCCAGGAAAAAAAGGAGACCGGGAAGTGGTGGGAGGCTGCAGAGGGGAGGGAGGCTGGGGGCGAGAGTAGAGGCCAGGAAAAATAGGAGGCCGGGAAGGGGTGGGAGGCTGCAGAGGGGAGGGAGGCAATGGGCGAGAGTAGAGGCCAGGAAGAAAAAAGGTGCCAGGAAGGGGTGGGAGGCTGCAGATGGGTGGGAGGCCGGGGGCAAGAGTAGAGGCCTGGAAGAAAAAAGAGGCCGGGAAGGGGTGGGAGGCTGCAGAGTGGTGGGAGGCCAGGGGCGAGAGTAGAGGCCGGGAAAAAAAGGAGGCCGCGAAGGGGTGGGAGGCTGCAGAGGGGTGGGAGGCCGGGGGCAAGAGTAGAGGCCAGAAAAAAAAGGAGGCCGGGAAGGGGTGGGAGGCTGCAGAGAGGTGGGAGGCCAAGGGCGACAGTAGAGGCCAGAAAAAAAAGGAGGCCGGAAAGGGGTGGGAGGCTGCAGAGGGGTGGGAGGCCGGGGGTAAGAGTAGAGGCCAGAAAAAAAGGAGGCCGGGAAGGGGTGGGAGTCTGCAGAGGGGTGGGAGGCAATGGGCCAGAGTAGAGGCCAGGAAGAAAAAGAAGGACAGGAAGGGGTGGGAGTCTGCAGAGGGTTGGGAGGCAATGGGCGAGAGTAAAGGTTAGGAAATAAAGGAGGCCGGGAAGGGGTGGGAGGCCGGTGAGATGCGAGTAGGGGCCAGAAAGTCTCTTTTCTTCTCGCTTCTTCCCTGTATTTATCTTTCTTTTCTGCCTTCTTTATTCCTCTAATTCAAGTTCTATCTCGATCCCTGTGTTCTCCTTCCACTCATCATATTCTAGCCTTTTCTCTGTCCTATTCTTGCATATAGTGTGCAGTGGAGGATTCTTGTCTAGGAAGCGACGTCTCGTATAAGCTCTAAGACACCCACATGCATTTTGGTGCTGGGCACCAATGACGCACAGGAGCAGTGCCATGGGCAGATGAGGCTGAGCAACAGCTTTCCAGGCTAGCTCTTTCTGCCTGCCAGCTATCTGCAGACGTTCGCATTTTCAGAGCAGGGCTGCCGGAGGCCCCCTGCACGGACCCCCAAAGCTACGTTTGAAGTTTGAGGGGGCAAGACAAGCAAGCAGCCCCGGTCTCTGTGCCTCTGTGCGAGCAGTGCCATGGGCAGATGAGGCTGAGCAACAGCTTTCCAGGCTAGCTCTTTCTGCCTGCCAGCTATCTGCAGACGTTCGCATTTTCAGAGCAGGGCTGCCGCAGGCCCCCTGCACGGACCCCCAAAGCTACGTTTGAAGTTTGAGGGGGCAAGACAAGCAAGCAGCCCCAGTCTCTGTGCCTCGGTGCGAGCAGTGCCATGGGCAGATGAGGCTGAGCAACAGCTTTCCAGGCTAGCTCTTTCTGCCTGCGAGCTGTCTGCAGACGTTCGCATTTTCAGAGCAGGGCTGCCGGAGGCCCCCTGCACGGACCCCCAAAACTACGTTTGAAGTTTGAGGGGGCAAGACAAGCAAGCAGCCCCAGTCTCTGTGCCTCTGTGCGAGCAGTGCCATGGGCAGATGAGGCTGAGCAACAGCTTTCCAGGCTAGCTCTTTCTGCCTGCCAGCTATCTGCAGACGTTCGCATTTTCAGAGCAGGGCTGCCGCAGGCGCCCAACACGGACCCCCAAAGCTACGTTTGAAGTTTGAGGGGGCAAGACAAGCAAGCAGCCCCAGTCTCTGTGCCTCTGTGCGAGCAGTGCCATGGGCAGATGAGGCTGAGCAACAGCTTTCCAGGCTAGCTCTTTCTGCCTGCCAGCTATCTGCAGACGTTCGCATTTTCAGAGCAGGGCTGCCGGAGGCCCCCTGCACAGACTCCCAAAGCTACGTTTGAAGTTTGAGGGGGCAAGACAAGCAAGCAGCCCCAGTCTCTGTGCCTCTGTGCGAGCAGTGCCATGGGCAGATGAGGCTGAGCAACAGCTTTCCAGGCTAGCTCTTTCTGCCTGCGAGCTGTCTGCAGACGTTCGCATTTTCAGAGCAGGGCTGCCGGAGGCCCCCTGCACGGACCCCCAATACTACGTTTGAAGTTTGAGGGGGCAAGACAAGCAAGCAGCCCCAGTCTCTGTGCCTCTGTGCGAGCAGTGCCATGGGCAGATGAGGCTGAGCAACAGCTTTCCAGGCTAGCTCTTTCTGCCTGCCAGCTATCTGCAGACGTTCGCATTTTGGGAGCAGGGCTGCCGGAGGCCCCCTGCACGGACCCCCAAAGCTACGTTTGAAGTTTGAGGGGGCAAGACAAGGAAGCAGCCCCAGTCTCTGTGCCTCTGTGCGAGCAGTGCCATGGGCAGATGAGGCTGAGCAACAGCTTTCCAGGCTAGCTCTTTCTGCCTGCCAGCTATCTGCAGACGTTCGAATTTTCAGAGCAGGGCTGCCGGAGGCCCCCTGCACGGACCCCCAAAGCTACGTTTGAAGTTTGAGGGGGCAAGACAAGCAAGCAGCCCCAGTCTCTGTGCCTCTGTGCGAGCAGTACCATGGGCAGATGAGGCTGAGCAACAGCTTTCCAGGCTAGCTCTTTCTGCCTGCCAGCTATCTGCAGACGTTCGCATTTTCAGAGCAGGGCTGCCGGAGGCCCCCTGCACGGACCCCCAAAGCTACGTTTGAAGTTTGAGGGGGCAGGACAAGCAAGCAGCCCCAGTCTCTGTGCCTCTGTGCGAGCAGTGCCATGGGCAGATGAGGCTGAGCAACAGCTTTCCAGGCTAGCTCTTTTTGCCTGCCAGCTATCTGCAGACGTTCGCATTTTCAGAGCAGGGCTGCCGCAGGCCCCCTGCACGGACCCCCAAAGCTACGTTTGAAGTTTGAGGGGGCAAGACAAGCAAGCAGCCCCAGTCTCTGTGCCTCTGTGCGAGCAGTGCCATGGGCAGATGAGGCTGAGCAACAGCTTTCCAGGCTAGCTCTTTCTACCTGCGAGATATCTGCAGACGTTCGCATTTTCAGAGCAGGGCTGCCGCAGGCCCCCTGCACGGACCCCCAAAGCTACGTTTGAAGTTTGAGGGGGCAAGACAAGCAAGCAGCCCCAGTCTCTGTGCCTCGGTGCGAGCAGTGCCATGGGCAGATGAGGCTGAGCAACAGCTTTCCAGGCTAGCTCTTTCTGCCTGCCAGCTATCTGCAGACGTTCGCATTTTCAGAGCAGGGCTGCCGGAGGCCCCCTGCACGGACCCCCAAAGCTACGTTTGAATTTGAGGGGGCAAGACAAGCAAGCAGCCCCAGTCTCTGTGCCTCTGTGCGAGCAGTGCCATGGGCAGATGAGGCTGAGCAACAGCTTTCCAGGCTAGCTCTTTCTGCCTGCCAGCTATCTGCAGACGTTCGAATTTTCAGAGCAGGGCTTCCGCAGGCGCCCAACACGGACCCCCAAAGCTACGTTTGAAGTTTGAGGGGGCAAGACAAGCAAGCAGCCCCAGTCTCTGTGCCTCTGTGCGAGCAGGGCCATGGGCAGATGAGGCTGAGCAACAGCTTTCCAGGCTAGCTCTTTCTACCTGCCAGCTATTTGCAGATGTTCGCATTTTCAGAGCAGGGCTGCCGGAGGCCCCCTGCACGGACCCCCAAAACTACGTTTGAAGTTTGAGGGGGCAAGACAAGCAAGCAGCCCCAGTTTCTGTGCCTCTGTGCGAGCAGTGCCATGGGCAGATGAGGCTGAGCAACAGCTTTCCAGGCTAGCTCTTTCTGCCTGCCAGCTATCTGCAGACGTTCACATTTTCAGAGCAGGGCTGCCGCAGGCCCCCTGCACGGACCCCCAAAGCTACGTTTGAAGTTTGAGGGGGCAAGACAAGCAAGCAGCCCCAGTCTCTGTGCCTCTGTGCGAGCAGTGCCATGGGCAGATGAGGCTGAGCAACAGCTTTCCAGGCTAGCTCTTTCTGCCTGCCAGCTATTTGCAGACGTTCGCATTTTCAGAGCAGGGCTGCCGGAGGCCCCCTGCACGGACCCCCAAAACTACGTTTGAAGTTTGAGGGGGCAAGACAAGCAAGCAGCCCCAGTCTCTGTGCCTCGGTGCGAGCAGTGCCATGGGCAGATGAGGCTGAGCAACAGCTTTCCAGGCTAGCTCTTTCTGCCTGTCAGCTATCTGCAGACGTTCGCATTTTCAGAGCAGGGCTGTCGCAGGCCCCCTGCACAGACCCCCAAAGCTACGTTTGAAGTTTGAGGGGGCAAGACAAGCAAGCAGCCCCAGTCTCTGTGCCTCTGTGCGAGCAGTGCCATGGGCAGATGAGGCTGAGCAAGAGCTTTCCAGGCTAGCTCTTTCTGCCTGCCAGCTATCTGCAGACGTTCGCATTTTCAGAGCAGGGCTGCTGGAGGCCCCCTGCACGGACCCCCAAAGCTACGTTTGAATTTGAGGGGGCAAGACAAGCAAGCAGCCCCAGTCTCTGTGCCTCGGTGCGAGCAGTGCCATGGGCAGATGAGGCTGAGCAACAGCTTTCCAGGCTAGCTCTTTCTGCCTGCCAGCTATCTGCAGACGTTCACATTTTCAGAGCAGGGCTGCCGCAGGCCCCCTGCACGGACCCCCAAAGCTACGTTTGAAGTTTGAGGGGGCAAGACAAGCAAGCAGCCCCAGTCTCTGTGCCTCTGTGCGAGCAGTGCCATGAGCAGATGAGGCTGAGCAACAGCTTTCCAGGCTAGCTCTTTCTGCCTGCCAGCTATCTGCAGACGTTCACATTTTCAGAGCAGGGCTGCCGCAGGCCCCCTGCACGGACCCCCAAAGCTACGTTTGAAGTTTGAGGTGGCAAGACAAGCAAGCAGCCCCAGTCTCTGTGCCTCTGTGCGAGCAGTGCCATGGGCAGATGAGGCTGAGTAACAGCTTTCCAGGCTAGCTCTTTCTGCCTGCCAGCTATTTGCAGACGTTCGCATTTTCAGAGCAGGGCTGCCGGAGGCCCCCTGCACTGACCCCCAAAACTACGTTTGAAGTTTGAGGGGGCAAGACAAGCAAGCAGCCCCAGTCTCTGTGCCTCGGTGCGAGCAGTGCCATGGGCAGATGAGGCTGAGCAACAGCTTTCCAGGTTAGCTCTTTCTGCCTGCCAGCTATCTGCAGACGTTC